>NC_089840.1:270863590-271163590 GCF_035609145.1 Eleutherodactylus coqui | reverse complement strand
GTATACAACAAGTGATTGACTTCTCTGGTAAGAAATGTGCAGATTAAACCACCACATCCTTGTAGATGGGGTTTTACATTTCAACAGATGAGGAAAAGGGTTTTATGTTTATGATAAGGAAATAATCTTCGAACATAAGTAGAGCGAAGAAATCTACACAAGTAATCTAAACTGGTGAAATAAAAGCTCTGAAATAATGACTTCTATACATAATATTATACAATAACTATTCTGTACACTCAATGGCCCCTTTATTAGAGACCACAGCCCTTTCAGTATTATAGCTACAGGGGTCACAGCAGTCACGGTTGCAGCCAGCCTAAAAAGCCAGGGGGGACACAGGAACCCCCTCACATACTAATGCAGACTAGACAGTATTTCCTCACATTACAAAACCTTTGCTCTTTTCCCGGTTATAGGAGGAGGCTGGGATTGGGAGAAATGCAGAACATCAGGAACATGGGGAAGAAGCAGGAGGCGGGGCTTGTTCAGGTTTGCAAGAAACGGTATCCACAGCAGTAGTAACATTTGTCTTAGGTCGGGAGTCCGCTACACTCTCTCAGCCAGAAGGGGTGCCAACCAGTCCTGCTATTCTATTGGGTTATTACAGGTGACCTTCCTGGTGTGAACCCCTCAGAACTACATTGAAAGGCACTCAGATACAGAAATGTAATAGCAAATGAAACAGAAACGTAAACATTTTCATTTCGCAAAACCGTCTACCAGTAGGACCGCCCTTTTTGCCCCTAAGAACCAATCACAGTGCAGCTTTTTACTTCCAAAGCTTCTGTGGTAAACTAAAAATGCGTTGTGATTGGTTGGGCAGCATGGACCGTCTTACTGGAAGACAATTTTGCTAAATGAGGTTAAAAATGTTTTATTCTACCATGGTTGTCACTAAGCAAATATGAGACAAAATGACTGCCAACAAAGACAGGTGAGCGTCTTATGTCCTTGATTTTCACATCTGTTGTTGGTGCGCAGCGTCATTTTCGAACATTTGGTGATGATCCCCCCCAGTGGGCGCAGAATTTGTACATAGTACTCCGATTTTAGGTAAAAACTTGCATCTGTTAGCAAAACTCATCAGGCAAAGAATTGTGTGGAAGATTGTGGCCAAGCATTTGTGATGTTATCCCTACTGATGGCAATTATTACCGGCCCTGAAAATGCGTGACAAAGCACGGCGATATTCTTTATGCAAGAGTATGGAGCCGCCTTCCACCTTTCGGGTGCATAACTGTTATGTCAGAATGTGGGGGGACTCCCCCAATGCAACCGTGTTCTATGCTATGACCTGAAGGAAACTGTACAACCCCTTCTTTATCAATGAAGAAACAATTCCAGGGATTTCATACCTGGAAGCTACAGACATGACTTTTGACGCAGCTGGAACAGGAAATTCCAGGTTCCATCTTCCAACAGGATAAGGGAAACCCACCCTCCGATCTCACACCCTAATTTATCACAATAAGGTCAGAAGTTAGCTCTACAGGTGAGTACCAAACAAATGGATTTGTCATGAAGGTAGTGTCGATAGTAAACTTCCTCCTTGGCCTCCGCTTTCCTTGGACCTTACATCTTGTAATGGAAAGCAATGGTGTCATGCAGTGTTTAGTGATGGAGCCGCCTTCCACCTTTTGGGTGCATAACTAATGTCATGTCATGTCAGAATGTGGGGGGACGCCCCCAATGCAAATGTGTTCTGTGCTATGACCTGAAGGAAACTGTACAACCCCTTCTTTATCAATGAAAAAACAATTCCAGGGATTTCATACCTGGACGATACAGACATGACTTTTGACGCAGCCAGTACAGGAAATCCCAGGAGTCATCTTCCAACAGGATAAGGGAAACCCACCCTCCGACCCCACACCCTAATTTATCACAGTAAGGTCAGAAGTTAGCTCTGCAGGCGTTGTGAAGGTAGTGTCGATAGTAAACTTCCTCCTTTGTCTCCGCTTTCCTGGACCTTACATCTTGTGATGTTTTCTCTGGAAGAGTTTACATGCCACCCTTACCACCCACCATGATTCGTGCCATCCCAGAAGCCATTGCATCAGTCAGTCATGATACCCTACAACATGTATGGCGGGAACCTGACTACAGGCTCCATGTGCATCCAGTGATGAAGGCGGTCACGCTGACACCTCTGATGGAGAAAACATTTTTGATGTTGTGAAACAAAACTTTTTGAGTTTCTGTTTCCTTTGATATCAAATTTATGTATCTGAGTGGCATTAAATGGGAGTTATGAGGGGTTCATATCATGAAGATAATTTGTAATAACCCTGTATTACCCTCCATGCTCCCCAGCAAGCTGTCTAGAGTAGATGGGGCGGGGTATTAACAACAGTTGCAGAGTTAGGCTGGAGGAACCATATTGAACTGACATTAGATGGCGTTGTGTTAATGGCTAATGCTTGTTAGTGTGTATAGGAGTTCTCCTGGTATAGTAAGAGGTTCTCTGTTGTTAGAAGGTTTGTCTACCTTCTCTCTGCATCCTCCATGTTATATACAGATGTGTGATGCATAAGACGGATGCTGGACTTCTCAAGTAAACAGTTTATGTATTCCCACAAAGGCTGGATGCTGAGGTTTCATGTGCCGTAGAGTGTTAAGGCAGCAGAAATGCAGCCCTAAGCTCTTGCTCATGACCTGAAGGTAGCCGGCTCAAGGTAGACTCATCCTTTCGAGGTCGGTAAAATGAGTACCCAGCTTGCTGGGGTGTAAAAAGATGACTAGGGAAGGCAAAGGCAAACCACCCTGCGAAAACAGTCTGCCTAGAAAACATCATGATGTGACGTCACCCTAGCAGTCAGTCATGACTCGTTGCTTGCAGCAGGCGACTTTACTTTACATACCTGCTCACAGTTAAGAGAGTCTGCAACAGACAATCTTCCACTTTCTTTCCGTTCTCTGCCTCCGGTCTGTACATTTTTAGGCAAAACCTCATGTGTGCCTAAAGACCCTTTTACATGGACCAATTTCTGGGTATGAATATTACTCAAAATGCCTGACTATTGGGCCATTTAAAAGGGACAATGATCAAGTTCATTGATTTGCAGACAGCATAAAATGCTCAGTGGAACAGGGAGATGTACAGCCGACCTATGGACACAGCCAATTGTACTAATGATCGTTCATCCGTATAAGCTACTATTGACATGAATTTTGACTGCTGCTCATTACATTGGACCGAAAGTTTGAGTGGTGTAAAAGGACCTTGAATGTATTGTCTACATTTACTGATGTCCCAAAAGCTCTGGGATAGCAGTATGTAAATTGATTATAAAGTGGCATTACCGTAGATGACCTCTTGGGAACAGCCGTACTTGTATACCTTGTGAGTTGAATACTGGTCAGCGTCCTCATGGCAAGGTGATGGGGATTATTGGAGTTCAAACAAAACATTATAGTGGCAGGCAGATGGGACATTCCATTTCTGAAGTTGTGCGGGCATTATATTCCTCGATACACAGTGCCACATGTATATTGTGAATATGTCATAGAAGGCATTATCACCCAGAGTAGACAATGCAGTGACTATCCACGGGTACTAAATGATCACAACCAGTAGCATCTGACTAGGATTGTCCATGTGAACACACAAGCGATTTGGGTAGAAATAACATCCACATGGATATCCCAGAGGTTCGTGCAACGTTCATTAGCTTCCATGGGATATGGAAGCAGAAGACCCACCAGAGTATCTCTGTTACCACCACAACACCAGACACACCTCACCTAGGCTCGTGAGGTTAGACCCTAGAGGACTGGCAATATGTGGTGTGGTCCGATGAGTCACAGCACCAATTGTTACAGACTAATAGTAGGGTGGTGCAGACCCTAGATTTCAACAAGGCATTGTGCAGGCCGTTGGTGGTTTGATACTGGTGTGAAGTGTGTTCTGCTTGAATGGGTTGGGTTCACTGGTCCGCCTAAGCACATCATTGACCACTGACCTCTACGCTTCACTGCTTGGTGACCATTTATAGACCCTTATGAACTTCATGTACCCCCACAATGATGGGATATTCCAGCAGATAAGGCACTGTGCCAACGGGCCCAAGTAATCCAGAATTGGTTAGAAGAGCATCCTAGTGAGTTCCTAGAAATGCTGCGTAATAAAATGAGCCCAATCGATCATTTATGGGATGTGGTGAAGAGGTCCGTTCTCACCTGAGATCCTACACTCACAAACACCACAGGAACATGAATACAGGCTCCATGTGTGCCAAGTGACAAAGGGGCTCACTTTGAACACCTCTGATGTGGAAAACATTTTTGATGTTGTACAACAAAACTTTTTGAGTTTTTGTCTCTATTTATATCAAATTTATGTATCTGAGTGTCGTTAAACGGGAGTGATGTGGGTTTTTAATCAGGTAGATAATTTGTAGTAACCCTGTGTTTTGGAGTTGCTTTTACAAAAGCGTTGCTCCCCTCGTACTTATGATCACAATTCGGCCACTGTTGGCCTCTCTGCAGCATTCTGGATGGAGCTCTATATTTCAGTTACAGACTGCGCTGTTGAAGTTGGCCAGAAGAGGGAGCTCTTGAGTGTACGTCAGATGGGAGTATATATGAAGACGTACAATGGGAGAAGTACTTCTCAGATGCTGTGCACAAAGCCCACAAGGTTCGTGACATGCTGCGCAGCTCACAACCTCTGAAAATATAGCAAGTCGAATAATGCAGATAATAGTTACAGGTTCGAAGTGCCTTGTCATACTGATGTAAATTAATATATTTGTAATGCTGCTATGCCAAGTTACTATGTAATGTTAATGTACAGCTGCCCTCCTATGGAGCGGAATTATGCAAATTACATTTTGTTCAGGAAAAGTTATTTTTTATTAGAAAAATGTGCACTGCCTCCATCTGTCACCGGCGCACCTTAAAATACAACCCACCTGCTTCACTAGGAACAGTATTAGTATCTCGGTGGGTTCCCCACCATGAATAATTGTAGGTCTGGTGTAGGGATATTTAAGGGCCACCTTTCCCCAACACCTGGCAACATATCAGCTTCTGTGGCCATCATCTATCAATAATAAGTAAGATTTCTACATTTTTTCACACTGCTGAAATGTGCACTTTTTCTATGTTTCAATAATCAATCATAATAAATGACTAATGACAAGAACCTTCCTGTCCAGAAACTTCACATAATCCAATCATCATTGTGGTATTTTTGGATGACTTTGCATGTTGATCTGCCTTTTAATACCTGGATTTTCTTGTTAGCACAACTAGTATTGAACCATCTCCTCGATGTCTGTGTAATATGTATCACTATGTCTGCTCTGTGTCATTCTCCAAACCATAGTTTATTGCTAAGAAGATTTCCACTAAGATCAAAATATTCCTAGAAATGTGGGTCGCCGAGTCTTCCCCTTGTGTGATGTCTTCTACTACTCTACTCAGATAATTTGAACTTATTATTGTCTCTGTGGTATAATAATATTGAAAAGTGTCACCCAACTGTCCATAGCAACTTGCCACTCCGGATACTGGAAAAGTTAGACTTCTCAATATTTTTAATTCCCCCTTCCTCCCTCACATCTCAGGAAGTCCTTTGTCTAGATGGAAATAAAGTTAGCCTGTGACAGGGGGATGCTAATTACTCCCCTGCCAGGAGGATTGACATCTCTAGTATTTCTCACAAACACCTGGCCTCCGAGAGTCAGATTAAGGGGAAAATCTCTTAATAAGGATTATGGGTTGTGTGAACGTCCTAGCGCAATATGAATTATATTTTCGGAATTGGACAGGCCAGTCGATTAAACCACATCTAAGGTGGTTTGGAGGTGTGGGTCCCAGAACAACTTCAAATGGCATATCCGCATACCTAGGTATAATTTCCATGTCATGCTTGGTATCGCTGAGTAGATAAAATCATGACCGGATATATACCAGGCATATAGTCCCGATCGGAATATCTCCTGTGGCAATATGGCCAAAATAGGGAGATATGGTTTTTCCACAGGTACGAATGCATTCACCCTATCCCTTTTTGGAATGACCACACAGGAGGCAGAGAGAGGTGTGTTCTGGGGAAACCTTAAAAACTGGGGGGTCAGACAGATCCTGTTGTCAGACCTTCAGAGATATGCTGTGGCTCAAGGACTTTCCCATTTCTTCTCGTGACTCCACAGAATTCAGAACGTTAGGCTGAACATCCCAAATCTGGAAAATATCTTTCTGTTATTTTCGTCCTTGTTTATTTTAAGTACTGTCTGTTGTATATACCTGTAAACCTTATCTCCACTCTAACATCTTTTTCTTTACACTTTTGTATGTATATAAATATTTTGCACTGCTAGTCTTTTTTCTAGAATAAATCTGCAATTTATTAGTCCAACCTTGTCCGTTTTAAAGCGAACCATAACTCTGAAAATTGTGTTCATAATTCATAGTCTAGGTTCCAGCTTACCCATGATAAAAGCAGGTGGTGGCAATAAATGTGTGTAGGTACTGTAGAGTGCTGGAGGTGTTAGACCAGATCAGGGGGTGATCTGAGCTTTCGTTCTGCATGCGTGCAGAAGCCTGGGAAAGCTGGGTACAATCCATGCGTATTCTAACAACTCCATGCTTACAACCCTGCTAGAGGGATTAATCGAAGCCCTGCGGTGACAAGCATTCATAGCTGCAAAAGCACTCAGAGTAGTCAATCTGTGACAAATTGGTGTTAAAGGCGGGATCAATCGGGTTCTACCTCTCTCTCTTACATGGGTATTAGTTATTGAGGAATAAAGACCACTTAATTGGCTATAGGAATATAGATGCTGCTTTCTAAAGGCCACGTAGACCTTTACCCCATTTAGGGTCTTTGGACCGCCATCCATACAAGCATTTTCAGTAGAGAGATCTACCAGAGGAAATGTCAGGCAGCCTGCGGTTCCCCCGGCAAAATCAGCTGTTTGTCTGGGTTGGCAAAAGCAGGACTTGGGGCAGCTCCGCATTCTTAACTTGGTTGTGCATCTTTACACAACCTCTTTAAACAGAGCTTGCTCTCAGCATTTAGGCATATAAACTGTGTGGCAGGGCAGTACACAAAATGACCTGCAGAGGGCTACAAAACAGGCATTCTGTATGCTAATCAGCAAGGATAGCTGTATGGGTGTGTCTGCAGGAGATATATTGGTTTGATAGAGTTGCAAGCCTGAGGTCTAGTACGGACCAGACTATGACTGCTACGAGTCTGATAGGGGAGCATGCCCCCTAGACTGATACCCTAGTTGGGTATGGTGACAAGGACACTGCGGGTTGTAAACCCACATGGAGAGTGAATAAGCTCTCAAGACTTCAAACCCAGTGATAAATGAGCTGTGTTCATATGAGAATGCTAATGCTATGGCACTAGGCTGATGTAGTGAGGTATGCACAATATACAGTCAGTGGTCAGCTGACCAGATTTTGTTTTGTGTTCCGGTGTATGTGCAGTTTGAATATACTGTAAACCATTGATGTGGGCAATAAAGCTGTCAGACACCAGAGATTTAAAGAAGTCTGCTTGTCCAGTGTCTCTGTGAGAGTGGCGCAATCCATTTTAGATGAAGAAGATGGCGATCCTATTTGGTTACTAGTTGTCACAACTACCATACTATATGTGTAGAGTATACTCAGAAACAGTTATTCACACTGTATTACCTTGGCATTAGCCTGAAATCGCAATGCTAACATTTTCATATCATATACGATAACGTGCCTGAGATGAATGCCGTATGCCTCTCGAGGGTGAGATAAGTTTGGCCTATCCATGTTGTTACCACTTTCCTGCACAATGAATGATAGCCCTCCCAGGTCCAGTGTTCACTACAAATCTGGCGCCTGTGACTTGTCTGTGAGATGTGGTGCAGGCACAGGAGAAGCTGAGGAACCCAGCTGCCTTCATAGCTCTACCACAAGAGGGAGGGCCTATTAAATAGTGTCAAGGAGCACCACACTGGCGTCTCCATTCCCTGCTGGGGGTGCAAATTGGGTTCCACTGTCAGTGCAAAGCAAGAAGTGGAACTGGGAGAGCAAGGGACCCGGAGAAGAGAGAGCCAAGTGACCAAGTACAAGTCCTTAAAGGCATGCTGTACCATAGAGGTCCACCTTGGGACTGAAGAGCTGGCAAGACACCACTTATACAGTTGACTACTTAAGACTATAAGACCTGCATGAGGAGTATAACGGTCTGTTAACCCTTAGTGGGCGCTAGGCTCATGAGTTATTCAGAACTGTATTGAGTGTTTGTAATGCTAAAAGTAACAGCACGCTCCTGTGAAGTGATCTATGTAGTAAGTCTTATCTGTATTGCCACAGTGTGCTGGATAGTTATTGTAGCTACTTGCATGACCTGGCAGTCAATAGAAGATAATGGGCTATGCCAATAGCATAATAACGTTCTGCACATTAAAGAAACTGATGTGGCATGGGGAACATTGGTTTAGTGCCTGCTACATCTGTATGATATTGTACAGTAGAAGTTTTTGAGAGCACTACACTTTCTTGCCTCATCCTGCTTACTATTGGGCAATTTCCCAACAAAACCGCTGCCAGTCAATTCCATTTCCTTCCCTGCATGTTTAGCGCCATTTTCTAGCCAATAGACATGCAGGGAAGGCATTACCACTTCCTCTTGTGATGTGCCAGCCCTATCCCAGCCCCCTGCAGTGAGTGGCTGGCGAGATCAAGTGACCACAGAGTATTTAAAGCGGTCCCGCCTGCGGCTCGCCTCAGACACACACTGGGAGAGTATAGGGAAAGTGCTGCTGACGAGATAGGGAAAGTGTTAGTGTAGGATCCTGTCCTCAAGAACCCCAACGGTCCTTCTTAGGGCCACATCTGACCTTGTGCATAACTGTGTGGCTGGCTGGGAGCAGTTGTGCACAATTTATTTTTTTTTCATCTCGGGCTGTGCAGGCCATTACGGCTATAGCATTCTCAGTTTGCAGTCTATTTTACATAGAATAGGTAAAATGCTGCAGAGAAAGGTAAAGTGGTAGTGTAGGATCCTGTCTTCAACAACCTCAACGGTCCTTCTTAGGGCTACCTCTGACCGTGTGCATTTTACTGGGTGGCTGCTGGGAGTTGTAGTGCTTCAATATTACACAGCTAGGCCTGTTTGCAGCCTTCCGTATAATTTTTTTCTGGCTAGAGTTTGCGTTACAATACCGCTCTCAGTGTGAAAGTGTATGCAAATAATTCCATAATTATTTACACTGGTCTGTGTCTGCAGTAAATTGTACGCACAGCGTAGGGCCAACACAGCCACTTTTAGAGGGAAAGTGATATACACAGTATACAGCCTGTATTCTTTTTTGAAAAAAAAAACAAAAGCTCCTTCGTTGGGCTGCATCTGACCGTCTGCATTTTACTGGGTGGCTGCTGTGAGTTGTAGTGCTTCAGTATTACACAGCTAGGCCTGTTTGCAGCCTTTCGTAATTTTTTTTTCTGGCTGGAGTTTGCGTTACAATTCCGCTCTCAGCGTGAAAGTGAACGCAAATAATTCCCTAATTATTTATACAGTTCTCTGTCTGCAGTGAATTACACTGCGGTCTCACCGCTAAACAGTACCATAATATTACCGGGGGCACTGCTAAGTATTTCAGCTCAGCCGCTGTGCAGAGCGTCCCACAATACCATTTCCGTTGGTGGGGTTGAGATCGCCGCAGTTACCAGCACTATCCACTGGCTTTACAGTCTTCTCCCACTCCACACAGCCTCTATAATCTACAAGTCTCTGCGAGCAGTAAATTACCCCAAGGTATCAGTGCGAGACAGCGGGTTACTTTTTTCCTAGTCACAGCATAGAGCCTCCGCTATCTACAAGTCTCTGTGTGCGGTGAATTAAGGCCCAGTTGTCAGTGCTGTACAGTAGGGTAATTTATTTGGCCCCTGCTGTATTCGTAATCCGCCATGATGAGGGGTAGGGGTCGAGGACGCGGATGAGGACGTGGAGGTCCAAGTGAGGGTGTGGGCACAGGCCGAGTTCCTGGTCCAGGTGAATCACAGCCGGCTGCTGCGGGATTAGGAGAGAGACAAGTTTCTGGGGTCCCCAGCTTCATATCACAATTTATAGGTCCACGTGGTAGACCTTCATTACAAACAGAGCAGTGTGAGCAGGTCCTGTCGTGGATGGCAGAAAATGCATCCAGCAGTGTATAGGCCACCCAGTCTTTTACGCAGTCTACTGCTGCAACTCTGAATCCTCTCGCTGCTGCTCCTCCTTGCTCCCAGCAGCCTCACTCCATGAAAATGACACATTCTAAGGAGCAGGCAGACTCCCAGGAACTGTTCTTGGGTCCCTGCCTTCAGTGGAAAAAAATAGTTCCTCTCTCACCTGAGGAGTTTGTCGTGACCGATGCCCAACCTTTGGAAAGTTTCCGGGGTCCAGGTGATGAGGCTGGGGACTTCCCGCAACTATCTCAAGAGCTTTCAGTGGGTGAGGATGATGATGATGAGACACCGTTGTCTATCAGTGAGGTAGTAGTAAGGGCAGTAAGTCCGAGGGAGGAATGACTAACCCCACCTGGTTTGCTAAGCCTACTGAGGACAGATCTTCAGAGGGGGAGGCAAGTGCAGCAGGAGGACAGGTTGGAAGAGGCAGTGGGGTGGCCAGGGGTAGAGGCAGGGCCAGAGCGAAGAATCCCCAACTGTTTCCCAAAGCACACCCTCGCGCCAAGCCTCCGTTCAGAGGGCTAGGTGTTCAAAGGTGTGGATGTTTTTCAGTGAGAGCGTGGACGACCAACGAACAGTGGTGTGGAACCTGTGTGGCACCAAGATCAGCCGGGGAGCCACCACTACCAGCCTCACCACCACCACAAGCTGGGACGAAGGCCGTTCACCGCCTCCGGGTCACACCACTGCCTCTTCCCCTGTGCCACAACCTGCCACTCAGATCCAACCCCCCTCTCAGGACACAGACACGAGCGCCTCCCGGCCTGCACCCACACTCTCACCTCCACTGTCCTCAACCCCATCCAGCAATGTCTCTCAGCGCAGCATCCAGCTATCGCTAGCGCAAGCGTTGGAGCGAAAGGGAAATACGCCGCCACGCACCCGCACGCTCAAGCTTTAAATGTGCACATTGCCAAATTAATCAGCCTGGGGATGCTGCCGTACAGGCTTGTGAAAACGGAGGCTTTCAAAAACATGATGACGGCAGCGGTCCCATGCTACTCGGTCCCCAGTCGCCACTATTTTTCCCGGTGTGCCGTCCCTGCCCTACACCAGCACGTCTCCCGCAACATCAATCGTGCTCTCACTAACGTGGTTACTGGGAAGGTCCACTTAACCACGGACACGTGGACAAGTACTGGCGGGCAGGGCCACTATATCTCCCTGATGGCACACGTCCTACCCACACCCAGAATAGCGGGTCCTTCCTCGGTTCTGGTATCTGCGGCGGTCTATGCCACCTCCTCTAAACCCTCCCCCTCCTCCTACGCAACCTCTACCTCTCAATTAAGAAATGTAAGTCGCCAGCAGTCGGTGTGGCACGGCGCGGTAGCACAGTGGTGGGCAAGCGTCAGCAGGCTGTGCTGAAACTACTCAGCCTAGGTGACAAGAGGCACAGGGCCCCTGAACTGTTGCAGGGTCTGACAGAGCAGACCAACCTCTGGCTTTCGCTGCTGAGCCTCCAACCGGGCATGGTCATGTGTGACAACGGCCGTAACCTGGTGGCGGCTCTGCAGCTCGGCAGCCTCACACGTGCCATGCCTGGCCCACGTCTTCAATCTGGTGGTTCAGCGGTTTCTGAAAAACTACCCGCACTTATCTGACCTGCTCGGCAAGGTGCACCGCGTCTGCGCACATTTCCGCAAGTCCATCACGGACGCTGCCACCCTGAAGACCCTGCAACATCGGTTTAATCTGCCAGAGCACCGACTGCTGTGCGACGTGCCCACATGGTGGAAGTCTACGCTGCACATGTTGGCCAGGCTCTTTGAGCAGCGTAGAGCAATAGTGGAATACCAACTCCAACATGGGCGGCGCAGTGGTAGTCAGTTTCCCCAATTCTTTAACGAGGAGTGGGCCTGGATGGCAGACATCTGCCAGGTCCTTGGAAACTTTGAGGAGTCTACCCAGATGGTGAGTGGCGACGCTGCAGTCATTAGCGTTACCATCCCGCTGCTATGCCTGCTGAGAAGTTCGCTGCAAGGCATAAAGGCCGACGCTTTGCGGTTGGAAGAGGAGACGGGGGATGACAGTATGTTGCTTGATAGCCAGACCACCCTCATGTCTATATCTCAGCGCATTTTGGAGGAGGAGGGGGAAGAGCAGGAGGAGGAGCAGGAGGAGGGGGAAGAGACAGCTGGGCACACTGCAGAGGGTACCCATGCTGCTTGCCTTTCATCTGTTCAGCGTGTATGGGCTGTGGAGGAGGATCCTGAAAGTCATCTTGCTAGTGAGGACAGCCATGTCTTGCGTACTGGCACCCTGGCACACATGGCTGACTTCATGTTAGGCTGCCTTTCTCGTGACCCTCATGTTAGACGCATTCTGGCCAACACGGATTACTGGGTGTAAACCCTTCTTGACCCACGTTACAAGGAGAACCTTTCCACTCTCATTCCAGAAGAGGAAAGGGGTACAAGAGTGATGCAATATCACAGGGCCCTGGTGGACAAAGTGATGCTAAACTTCCCATCTGACAGCGCTAGCGGCAGAAGGCGCAGTTCCGAGGGCCAAGTAGCAGGGGAGGCGCGGAGATCAGGCAGCATGTTCAGCGCAGGCAGGGGAACACTCTCTAAGGCCTTTGCCAGCTTTATGGCTCCCCAGCAAGACTGCGTCACCACTCCCCAGTCAAGGCTGAGTCGGAGGGAGCACTGTAAAAAGATGGTGAGGAAGTACGTAGCCGATCGTTCCACTGTCCTCCGTGATGCCTCTGCTCCATACAACTATTGGGTGTCAAAGCTGGACACATGGCACGAACTTGGGCTGTATGCCTTGGAGGTGCTGGCTTGCCCTGCCACTAGCGTCGTGTTTAGTGCCGCTGGGGGAATCATCACGGACAAGCGTACCCGCCTGTCAACTGCCAGTGCCGACATGCTTACACTCATAAAGATGAACAAAGCCTGGATTTCCCCAGACTTCTCTTCTCCACCGGCGGAGAGCAGCGGAACCTAAAGATTCTTTTCGATGCAACCGCAGATAAAAGCACTCTTCCCAATCACCGGAAAAACGGGGCATATAGCTTTGTCAATCTGTCTCTGATATTAGTCCTCCTCCTGCTACTCCTCTTCCAGAAACATGTCATCGCGCTGAACTGCCAATTTTTCTGCGGCCCAAAAGGCTCATCTAGCAATGTTTTTGCAATTTTTAAAAGTTTCAAAAGTATTGATACTTTAACATGAACCAATTTTTTCAACAGGGCTGCCTCCAGGCTCTGTTACAAATTAAGCAACAGCGAGCTGTTTCTTTCAAATAATATTTATGGGTTTCACCTGCCCCCTCGGTTGATAATTTTTTCAGAAGTACAATTGTACTCTTGGTACATAAATTTTTCGGGCCCACGCCTACACTCTTATCCAACTAATTTTTACGGCCTTTGCCTACACTCATGGTACCCCAATGTTTCAGAGGTTGCCCTATACTATTACTACAGAAATTTTACTGGGGTCTGCCTGCCTATACTTCTGCTACAAGATTGTTACTGGGGGTCTGCCTATATTTCTGCCACGCAAATGTTACAGGGGTCTGCCTACACTTCTGCTACAAGAATGTTATTGGGGTCTGCCTATACTGCTGCCATGTAAATGTTACAGGGGTCTGACTATACGTCTGCCACGTAAATGTTGCATGGGTCTGCCTATACTTCTGCTCCATAAATGTTACAGGGGTCTGCCTATACTTCTGCCACGTAAATGTTACAGGGGTCTGCCTATACTTCTGCCACGTAAATGTTACAGGGGTCTGCCTATACTTCTACTACAAAAATGGTGCTGGTGTCTGCCTATACTGCTGCTACAAGAATGTTACTGGGGTCTGCCTATACTGCTGCCACATTAATGTTACAGGGGTTTGCCTATACTTCTGCCACGTAAATGTTACAGGGGTCTCCCTATACTTCTACTGCAAAAATGGTGCTGGGGTCTGCCTATACTGCTGCTACAAGAATGTTACTGGGGTCTGCCTATACTTCTGCCACGTAAATGTTACAGGGGTCTGCCTATACTTCTACTACAAAAATGGTGCTGGGGTCTGCCTATACTGCTGCTACAAGAATGCTACTGGGGTCTGCCTATACTGCTGCCACGTTAATGTTACAGGGGTTTGCCTATACTTCTGCCATGTAAATGTTACAGGGGTCTGCCTGTACTGCTGCTACATAAATGTTACAGTGGTCTGCCAATACTTCTGCCACGTAAATGTTACAGTGGTCTGCCTATACTGCTGCTACAGAAATGTTACAGGGGTCTGCCTATACTGCTGCCACTTAAATGTTACAGGGGTCTGCCTATACTTCTGCTACAAGAATCTTATTGGGGTTTGCCTATACTTCTGCCACGTAAATGTTACAGGGGTCTGCCTATACTGCTGCTCCATAAACGTTACAGTGGTCTGCCTATACTTCTGCCACGTAAATGTTACAGGGGTTAGGCTATACTTCTGCCACGTAAATGTTACAGGGGTTAGCCTATACTTCTGCCACGTAAATGTTATAGGGGTCTGCCTACACTTCTGCTACAAGAATGTTACAGGGGTCTGCCTATACTTCTGCCAGGTAAATGTTACAGGGGTCTGCCCATACTTCTACTACAGAAATGGTGCTGGGGTCTGCCTATACTGCTGCTACAAGAATGTTACTGGGGTCTGCCTATACTGCTGCCACGTAAATGTTACAGGCGTCTGCCTATACTTCTGCCACGTAAATGTTACAGGGGTTTGCCTATACTTCTGCCATGTAAATGTTACATGGGTCTGCCTATACTGCTACTACATAAATGTTACAGGGGTCTGCCAATACTTCTTCCACGTAAATGTTACAGGGGTCTGTCTATACTGCTGCTACAGAAATGTTACAGGGGTCTGCCTATACTGCTGCCACTTAAATGTTACAGGGGTCTGCCTATACTTGTACAGAAATGGTACTTCTGGGGTCTGCCTTTACTCCTGCTACCGAAATGTTACAGGGGTCTACCTATACTCCTGCTACCAAAATGTTACAGGGATCTGCCTATACTTCTACTAAAGAAATGGTACTGGGGTCTGCCTATACTACTGCAACCGAAATGTTACTGGGGTCTGCTTATACCTTTTCTACTGGAATGTTACAGGGGTCTGTTTATAATATGGGTGCACACAGACTTCCCATCGTGGTGTTTTACCTATTTGGCCCCAAAACACTCACTGACTAGGGCATGAATTGTGGGCCGAGGCCAATATGTATTTTCTCTCGTGTTACCACAGTTATCTGTGAAACTCGTTTGGGCCACTGATGAGGAGCGTTACTGCCTTAATGAGACGTTGACAGCTGTACTAGCATCGGAGTCCGCTCTATGCCCGCGTTTGCTGAGGGTGTGTGCAGTGGCCTATGTCCTCGGCGGAGTGAAAGTCTGCCATGTTTGGGCACTGTAATTTCTTCATGTTTATTACTTTCTTTTGGTTCCTTCTGCTTGCCTATGCTGTGGGTGCACGAAAACTTCCCATTGCAGTGTTTTACCTGTCTGGTACAAAGTCACTCACTGACTTGGGTAGGGTGCAGAGTGCAGGTGGCTTTTCCCTTGCGGTGTCGATTGAGCTATCTTACACCTAGACAGAATGAATAGTGTGAGGGGACCCGGATTGCCAATTGCTATGTAACTTGCGGCATCTTGGGTACCACAGTGTGTTTGCTGGAACCAAGTCATACCAAGGGCCTGCTCACATACTTCCCACACAGGCTACAGTGGGTCCTGGTCATGGTTTCTTGGCCTTGTAAGGCCACCTCCTCCTCCTGCTTGGGGTCAGGGGATCAGCACTGGGCATCATGTATTTTCTCTCGTGTTACCACAGTTATCTGATACACTGGTTTGGGCCAAAGAAGAGGAGCGTTACTGCATTAATAAGATGTTCATTGCTGTGCGAACATCGAAGTCTGCTTCATGCCTGCTTTTGCTGAGGGTGTCGGCTGAGGCCTATGTCCTGGGGGAACTGCAACTGCACCAGGTTGAGCCTGTGGAACTTTTTCCTCCCTAATCCAGTCATTGGAGCGGTGAAAGAAAACGTAACTGATTTACTGAGCCCGTCGCAGATGCACTCACATCGAAGTCCGCTTCATGCCTACGATTGCTGAAGCTGTTGGCTGAGGCCTATGTCCCCGGGGGAACTGCAACTGCGCCAGGTTGGGCCTGTGGAACTTTTTTCTGGCTAATCCAGTTATTGGAGCGGTGAAAGAAAATGTAACTGATTTACTGAGCCCGTCGCAGATGAACTAGCATCGAAGTCTGCTTCATGCCCGCGTTTGCTGAGGGTGTGGGCTGAGGCCTATGTCCGGGGGGAACTGCAACTACACCAGGTTGGGCCTGTGGAACCTTTTCCTGCTAATCCAGTCATTGGAGCTATGAAAGAAAATGTAACTGATTTACTGAGACCGTTGCAGATGAACTAGCATCGAAGTCCGCTTCATGCCTACGATTGCTGAAGCTGTTGGCCGAGGCCTATGTCCCGGGGGAACTGCAACTACACCAGGTTGCGCCTGTGGAATTTTTACTGGCTAATCCAGTCTTTGGAGCGGTGAAAGAAAACGTAACTGATTTAATGAGACCTTCACAGGTGTACTAGCATCGAAGTCCGCTTCATGCCTACAATTGCTGAAGCTGTTGGCCGAGGCCTATGTACTCGGCGCAGTGTAAGTCTGCCATGTTTGGCCACTCTGATTTCTTTATTGTTCATGTCTTGGGTTGCCTAGGACCCACCTATGCTGTGGGTGCACACAGACTTCCCATCGCGGTGTTTGACCTGTCTGGCACAAAGACACTGACTGACTTGGGTAGGGGGCAGAGTGCAAATGGCTTTCCCCTTGCGGTTTTGATTGAGCTTTCCGACACCTAGACAGAATGAATACTGTGTGGGCACATAGATTCCCCATAGCTATGTAACTCATGCACACGTTTGCAGCTCCTGACGGAGGTTGGCACTTTATTGGAATGAAGATCGAACATCTGTTTCTCATTGATTCTCAACTGCATTGTGGGCTGTCGCCTCCCCCCTTTTAAAGAGGGTCGCTACCTGGCGCTGCCAACCTTCTGCAGTGTGTGCCTCCGGTTCCTCCTCATCGCAGACACACTTATAAATAGACATGAGGACGGTGTGTCTATGTAGCAAGCGTGTGGTATGAGGGCAGCTGAATGCTTTTGTGTGCGCTGTGGACGCTGGGTCGTGCGGGGGGTTGGACAGCATGTAACCTTGGAGAAGAGGCAGCGGTGTGACCCGCAGGCAGTGATTGTGCTTGGTTGGAGGTAGTGTGGTGCTTAGCTAAGGTGTGCCTTGCTAATGAGGGTTTGTCCGAAGTAAAAATTGTTGGGGGGGGGGGCACACTCTTGCCGCTATTGTGGCTTAATAGTGAGACCTGGGAGCCTGAGATGCAGCCCTGCAGCCCCTCGCCTGCCTTATTCGTATCTGTGTCGTTTCCATGACTTCTGTATGTTTTCCAGATTTTCACCTTAGTGGAGCATCGGTCATATACAAAAATGCTGGAGTCGCCCATTGACTTCAATGGGGTTCGTTACTCGAAACGAACTCTCGAGCATCGTAGAAAGTTCGACTCAAGCAACGAGCACCCGAGCATTTTGGTGCTCTCTCATCTCTAGTCTAAACCCAGAGCTATAAATGATGCCAAGGGAGTCTGTATCTCTAGGACAATCTCCTGGACTTCTCTGTCATATCCCCATAGCAAAAGAACAAAGTTGTTTCCTTCCTGGAATTTTATCTCTATAAATAAAGGTAAATCAAGAGGTCCCCGTGAGCCTAGAACATGAAGAACCTCGATCAGGAGCAGGTAGGCTATCCTCCACCACAAGAACCTTTCCTAATGTCCATGATGAGAAGCTCTGGATGGCTCAATGCAGGGCATGGTGACGATATCTTGATGGGGGCCATTCGTTAATAAAGGTCTGTTATGTGTCATAGTAGTCCTCCTGAGGTTTATATTTCATTCTTTTTTTCCTGTTTTGGTGTCATTGAATCCAACTGTAATCAAATCAAGACCAGAGGTGACAGAATATTGTATTCCAGGTTGTGTTGTGATTACTTCTTCCTTGCCAAGAAATACACAGGGGTTTCTTGGCTCACATGGATCATCTGTGTTTCCATTTGAGTTGGTCATTATTTCAGTTATGATGAAGGCCTTAAAGGGGTTGTCTCGCGAAAGCAAGTGGGGTTATACACTTCTGTATGGCCATATTAATGCACTTTGTAATATACATCGTGCATTAAATATGAGCCATACAGAACTTATTCACTTACCTGCTCCGTTGCTGGCGTCCCCGTCTCCATGGTTCCGTCTAAATTCGCTGGCGGCTTGCTTTTTTAGACGCGCTTGCGCTGTGCGGTCTTCTGCCTGGTGAATGGGGCCGCTCGTGCCGGAGAGCTGCTCACCGCGTCGTCATCGTAGCTCCGCCCCATCACGTGTGCCGATTGCAGCCAATCAGGAGGCTGGAATCGGCAATGGAACGCAAGGAAGGAGAAGAAAATCCACGGTGCACCATGGGAGAAGACCCGCGGTCCACCGTGGGAGAAGACCAGCGGCGCCATCTTTAAAAGAAGAATAGAAGAAGCTGCAGAACGCTGATGCAGGTAAGTGCAATGTGCTTTTTAAAAACTAACCTATGCTTTCTTTTTAACAGGGCAGAATGCGGGGGTAAGTGAAAAAATTTTTTTTCCGCTTTCGCCGCAAGACAACCCCTTTAACTTGATTTACATCTTCACTCCTTAATCTTTATCCAGGCTCCAAGAAAACCAACACAGACGAATTTCTGTGGGGGTGGCTACATTTTGTTTCACAGACGAGTTGTCACCTTTTATAACGCTCTCAGATCACATGATAGGGCCCAAGCCTGCGTCAATTTCTATGACTTGTTTGTCTGAACATATCAAAACAACTTGTCTCTGAAAGGAGTCAGAGGAGGATGTCAGGAATCATCCTCACCATAGGCCCTGCATAGTCCAGAGTGGCTAAATACAACACTGATGCTCCAACTAACAAGTCTAAGCACACAACTCACCGTTCCTTAGCACAGATAACAGCAGACAACAAGTTCCAGCACCATTGTTCCTAAAAGAAAGACAAAACTCCAAGGGGGCAAAAGAGCACAAAAACTGTATCACTCAGCAGTGGAAAAACATCTCCTGGTCAGTTGAATCCAGGTTTCTGTTGCCCCGTGCTTATGGGAGGTCAGAATTTGGTGCAAGCAGTATGACTCGATGACCCCTTCCTGTCAGGTGGTCAGAATATGTCAGAATCTCCATCAAATCTGTGGCAACTATAAGAAACTTTCTGTCCGCAGGGGCCGGTATTCCTACACAGTGATTTAATCATTTATGGAATCTTCACCATAACAAAGTGTTGCAGCTCTGAAGGCCAAAGAAGGTTCAATGTGGTACTGAATGAGGTTTCTAATAGAGTATCATCACGACTAAGGTTATGGTTAGATGTGCCAAGTACACTTGTCAACTATTCATATAAGTGCAGCTATTTTGCCCAAGTCATACTAGAGATAAGTTTAAAGGGGTTGTCCCGCGCCGAAACGGGTTTTTTTTCTTTTTTCAACCCACCCCCCCCCCCTGTTCGGCACGAGACAACCCCGATGCAGGGGTTAAAAAAGAACACCGGAGAGTGCTTACCTGAATCCCCGCGCTCCGGTGACTTCTTACTTACCTGCTGAAGATGGCCGCCGGGATCTTCACCCTCGGTGGACCGCAGGGCTTCTGTGCGGTCCATTGCCGATTCCAGCCTCCTGATTGGCTGGAATCGGCACGTGACGGGGCGGAGCTACAAGGAGCCGGCATCCAGCACGAGCGGCCCCATTGAGAAAAGAAGAAGACCCGGACTGCGCAAGCGCGTCTAATTTGGCCATTAGACGCCGAAAATTAGACGGCCTCCATGGAAACGAGGACGCTAGCAACGGAGCAGGTAAGTGAAAAACTTCTTATAACTTCTGTATGGCTCATAATTAATGCACAATGTACATTACAAAGTGCATTAATATGGCCATACAGAAGTGTATAGACCCACTTGCTGCCGCGGGACAACCCCTTTAAGTAGAAGTTCCTGGGCCCCATTGCAGCATCTGTAACCAGCCCCAATGTGCCATTTATAACACTTGTATCTTTGAATATGGCGGAGGGTCCTATGGCTTCCCTCTTTTACCAAGGCCTGGTATGACCACTAACTCTACAGTGCACCTCCTATAGCTCCAGGAAGCAGCCCAGTAAATTCATAATACAGCTACTATGGAGATTGTTGTTTTTAGAGATGGTTTCATACAGTTCATATCTCAAGCTCCCCGTAATCCGTTCTTCCTGAGATGAGCTGCGTGTTAGGCAAATATTGCTATTGAAGAAACTAAACCGTACGTATTAAGTAGTGTTGACAAATGATCAAGAAGTTAACGATAAAAAGAGCATGACCATGACGTGTACGAACAAGGCTCAAGTATCATTCTGAAAGACAAAGCAAATGTCAACAAAAGGAAAAACTTTGTAGCCAAAATCTAAATTCGTACAAGACATGCTGTCTGCGCAGGGCTCTCGGGAGGAGCAGAGGAGGATTACCCCACCTTGTATACAGTACTTTCCATGTCATGCAGAACACAAACAGGGAGTGAAGTTGACTTATGACATAGAAACTGAATCATGTTGTCCTTCAAAAATACAGTATAAGGCAAAAACGGAGACTCCGACTACCACACCCATCCGTCTCTTGACCCTACAGCTGATGCTTGCTAATCCAGACCCTTTCCTCGAAGCAGAAAACTATGTGACCCTCGGACAATGTTAGGCATCTCCTACAAACTTGTGGGTCCACCACTAAGTTAAGAAAATATATATGACATTTCCTACAATTGTCAACCCTAAGGCAATACATCAGTAATTCCCATGGCTTACCATTACTGCACCCAGGTCTGAGACCCACACGTGCCGGTGTAATAAGAGATGGAGCACAGAATCTGAAAGGCAGCAATAAAGCCTACTTGGCGTCTGTCTCAGTGATACAGTCATTGAATGGGCATTGGCGGTTCAGTCACTTGAACTCTACACACAATTTAGAATGCCACAACGTAGTTCATAACACTTTAGCAACTCCGTTACAGCTCACCAGCCATACAGGAACAAGTTACAGGCTTTAGCACAAGCACGGGCTTATTGACCCCCTAACGCCATATGACGTAAGGTTATATCATGGCAGTGGAGTACTTACGTCGTGGATAGCGAGAGATCAGACTAGATCTTGCGCCATCTTGCAGCAGGAACCGGCTGTGGCTGATAGCCAGCTTCCCGCTGCAATAGTGAGGGTGCATAAGGACAACAACCTCCACTGTTAACTCCTTGCATGCTGCGATCTATGTAGATCACGAAATGTAAAGGGCTCATCAACCCATAAAGAATATGGCAGCATGCTTGACAAAGGTCAAATTGCTGACTGAAACGTCGCTTCATTTTACTATGGGAGAATAAAAGGTATTATGTTTTAATGCACCTATGGATGCTGCCATATTCTTTATGGATTGTTGACACATTACGGGGGTGGTCTGGCTCTGGATGGCTGGTGCATTCCTTTGAAAGTGATCTGTCCACAGGAGTGGTGTAGTATATGTGCTGCTGGGATACTTTCTTCATAGCCTATGATCGCTAAAGGCCCATTTAGACACAAGGATTATCGCTCAAAAGATGTGGCTCAAGCAACTTTTGAGCGATATTCGTTGTGTCATTTACAGCGCAAGTTGATCACTCAAGATGAGCGATGTCCCCGCTTGTCTTCTTCTTCCAACTGTTTTGTGCACGGAGCGCCTGGCTGTTATACAGCCGAGCGCTCCAAGCAGAGGATGCAGAAGACAAGCGGGGTGTCCCTGCTTGTCTTCTGCATCCAGATGTTTTCTGCACAGAGTGCCCGGCTGTTATACAGCCGAGCGCTCGGAGCAGAAGATGCAGAAGACAAGCGGTAGTCCCCGCTTGCCTTCTGCATCCAGCTGTTTTCCGCTCTGAGTGCCTGGCTGTTTTACAGCTGAGCGCTCAGAGCGGAGGATGCAGAAGACAAGCGGGGTGTTCCCACTTATCTTCTGCATCCAGATGTTTTCTGCACAGAGTGCCCGGCTGTTATACAGCCGAGTGCTCTGTGCCGGGTATGGAGAACAGAGCTGGACCGTTCTGTTCTTCATACCCAGCCTGCCATCAGGGAGCGGGATACAGCTGAAACAATAGCATCAGCTGTATCCTGTTGTGAATCCCTGATTAGGCTCATCGACGTCTTTTAGCACGCTTAAAGACAACGATGAGCAACGGCTTAACGGAAACTGCACAATGTAAGTGCAGTTAGACACGATTATCGCTCAAAAGACGGCTTTTGAGTGAATTTTGAGCGATAATCGTTGTGTCTAAATGGGCCTTTATACAAGCAATAAGGCATTGCAGGACAGAAACCTTGCAAAGCTTTGTCATAGTGATCATAGCAGCTATGGCTCAGATCCACTACATTGTGAAGAAAAGGTAAAAAAAAAAAAAGAAAAATGTAAAAAAAAAAGATAAATTTTTTTTTGTGCTTTTCTCCTTATTAGTATAGAAAAATGTTTAAAAAAATTAAAATCCCACATCTTTGGTATCGTCGTATCTGTAACGACTCGTACAACAAATTGAACACACTTTTTATCCTGCAAGGCAAAAAGCATTAAAAAGAAAACTAAAAAACTGAGGCAAAATGCTTATTCTGTTTGTTTTAGGAATCAAAAAAGCCATATGTATCGCAAAATTGTAACCATAAAAACTACAGCTTGTCACAAAAAAACAAGCCCTCGCAGAGCTCTGTCTGTGGAAAAAGAAAAAAATTATAGGACTTTGAATGAATTGACTTAGAAAAAAAATGACTTCCGAAAAAAGGGTTTTTATTGTGGAAAAGTGGAATAACAAAAAATAAGAATTTTGGTATCGTTGTAATCAGA
The DNA here is from genome assembly GCF_035609145.1 of Eleutherodactylus coqui. Classification (NCBI taxonomy): domain Eukaryota; kingdom Metazoa; phylum Chordata; class Amphibia; order Anura; family Eleutherodactylidae; genus Eleutherodactylus; species Eleutherodactylus coqui. The sequence continues at coordinate 271,140,461 of NC_089840.1, read as the reverse complement.
CCGACCCGCAGAAAAAATGTATTGTGTCATTTATGCTGCATGATTAACGCGGTAAAAAAAACAAACGCAAAATTGGCAGAATTGATGTTTTCTTTCTCTCCTATCATAAAAAAATTATTAAAAGTTTTACAATATAGGCTTTCTATCCAATGACACCAATAAAAACTACATGAATTCATGAATGGGTGAGTGCTACCTCTGATTGGCTGAGCGCAGGGACCAATTAGAGGCAGCTCTCAGCTGTCATTCAATAGCTAAGAGCTGCCTCTGATTGGTCCCAACACTCAGCCAATCAGAGGCAGCCCATTCAGCAGGCGGGGATTTTAAATCCCTGTCTGCTGAATACTCCTCATAGCAGTGCAGGAGAAGAGCCAGCTGGACACGGCTGAGCCCCGGCAGCTGAAGAAAGGTGAGTATATATATTTTTTTATTTGTAGCACCATTTTTTTCTTGCTTTTCAGGGAAGGGCTTACATTTAAAGCCCTTCCCTGAAAACAATTACAGGATGCCGGCAGCTGGATCCCCTACCACAGCTGTCATCTGTGACAGCTGTGGTAGGGAATGCTTTATTCCCCGCAGGGATGAAGAATTCCTTTGCTGCATCTGTCACAGATGTGGCAGCTGAAGCAGGGAATTCTTTTTCCTCGCGGGGATGAAGGAAACATCTGCCGCATGCGGCAGATGTGTTCTTAATCCCCACGGGGACATGGCAGCGGCGGACAGGTACGTTTTTTTTTTTTTACACTAAAATTCCTGCTTTTCAGGGAAGAGCTTATATGTTAAGCTCCTCCCTGAAAAACAATTCGGGGGTGCCAGCAAACCATTGTCTTCAATAGAGCCGCCGGCAGCAGCCGCGGCTCCATTAAAGACAATGCGTGCATTATTTTTTAATTTTTTACACTAAAAGGGCTCAGTCACACGGGCGTTTATTGCCGCGATTTGCGCATGCGCATGCGTCCGGCGATTTTTTAAAACCATTGCTTTGCAATGGTATCGGACACATGAGCGCTTTTTATGCGCTCGTCCGATAAATTAGAGAACAGAAATCGCAGATCGCACCTATCTGCGATCTGCGATTCCTGTTCTCTTCTGTATATGCGCTCAATGGGGCCGGCGGCAGCAGCGCCGACCCCATTGAGAACATATAGAAGACAAGTCATTCTTCTCTGCCACAGCTGTAACAGCTGTGGCAGAGAAGAACGATGTTTGCCCATTGAATTCAATGGAGACGGCAATACAGCCGACTTCATTGAAAGCAATGGGCTGCCGGCGTGCGCGGGATGAATTGTCGGGAAGGGGTTAAATATATAACCCCTTCCCTGCAATGCATCCTGAAAAGTGAAAAAATAAAAAAAAAGGATGTACTCACCTGCTCCCGCCAGCCTGAGATCCCCGCGGCCGTCCTGCAGTGGGTGTGAAGGGGGTGTGACTCAGGCTTGCCCCTGATTGGCTCAGCCTGAGCCAATCAGAGGCTGATCTCAGTCACACCCATTCATGAATTCATGAATGGGTGTGACTGAGACTTGCCTCTGATTGGCTCAACGCTGAGCCAATCAGGGGCAAGCCTGAGTCACACCCCCTTCACACCCACTGCAGGACGGCCGCGGGGATCTCAGGCTGCCGGGAGCAGGTAAGTACATACATTTTTTTTATTTTTTCACTTTTCAGGATGCATTGCAGGGAAGGGGTTATATATTTAAGCCCTTCCCGACAATTCATCCCACACTCGCCCGCAGCGCTGGCATTCAATGGAGCCGGCTGTATTGCCGGCTCCATTGAATGCACTGCGCTGGACAGCTCCGGCCCGTTTCTAATGAAACGCAGCTAGGAGCAGATTTTCGGGCGATTTTTCGGCCGATTTTTCTGCGCCGGTCACGCGATTTGCGCATGCGCATCCGTCATGCGATGCGCAAATCGCGTGAAAAAACGCCCGTGTGACTAAGGCCAAATTCTGTTTTTTCAGGGAAGGGCTTATATGTAATACCCTTCCTTGAAAAACAATTCAGGGGTGCCAGCAGCAACTGCAGCTCCATTGAAGGCAATACACGGACCTGCATTCACGTGTGTTTTTGCACGTACATGGGTGCGCACTTATGGATGCACAAAAACACGCTCGTGTGAAGCCACCCTAATGATGTGATCCTAATAGCCGGAAAAGTTTTTTATAGAATAGTTAGTAGGGTGCCGCAAGTCCAATCACCACCACCATGGGTAACAGGACATAGGAATGCTTAATTGTGAAAAGGAGACAATGAAGGAATGGGAGTACAGAACAAGAATATTCACTAACATCCCTGTATTCTTTTCAGCTACCTCTGAAAAAGGGTCTGTGTTATTTGAGCTGGTTATCAATTAATTAATAAAGAAGTTGGGTTAATCCCTTTGCTTTTGCACTTCTTTTTTACAATTAAGCATTTCGGGTGTTATACGAGCACCAATATCATACAACACATACAATAGCTGCCAGCTAATATTCTGATACCTATGTCCTTCCACACATACAATAGTTGTCTGGGTAATATTGTAGTACCTATATCCTACCACAAATATATCACCTGCACAAATAATATACTAGTATCTATATCCTACATACAATAGCTACCCAGGTAATAAACTAGTACCTATATCTTACCACACACATAATAGCTGCCTGCGTAATATATTAGTATTTATATACTACCACACACATAATAGCTGCCCGGGTAAACTACTACTACCTATATCATTTAACACGTACAATAGCTGCCCAGATATTATAATAATTCCTATATCCTACTGCACATACAATAGCTGCCCAGGTATTATACTAGTGTCTACATGCTACCACAAATTCAAAGCTGCCTGGATAAAACATTAGTACCTATCTCATAGCACACATACAGCAGCTGCCCGGGGAATATACTAGTACCTATATCCTACCACAAAACAATACCTGCCCGGTTAATATACTAGTACCTACATCTTACCGCATATACAATAGCTGCCCTTGTGTTTTACTGGCACCTATCTCATACCACACATACAATAGCTGACCGGGTAACATACAAGTAGCTATATCCGACTGAACGTATAATAGCTCCACAGAAAAAATACTAGTACCTATATCCTATCACGCCTTAAATAGCTGCTCAGGTAATTTACTAGTACTTATATTCTACCGCACATAAAATAGCTGCACAAATAATATACTAGTAACTATATACTAGCACACATACAACGGTTGACAGGATTATATACTAGTTATAGATGAGCAAGTATACTCGCTAAAGGCAATTGCTCGAGCGAGCATTGCCTTTAGCGAGTACCTGCCCGCTCGAGATGGAAGGTTCGGGTGCCGGCAGCGAGCACTGAGCTGTGGGGAAGAGCTGAACGGAGGGAAGATCTCTCTCTCCCTCTCTCCCCCTGCTCCCTCCTGCTGACAGCCGCTACTCACCGCTCCCCCGCGCCGGCACCCGAACCTTCTATCTCGAGCGGGGGAGATACTCGCTAAAGGCAATGCTCGCTCAAGCAATTGCCTTTAGTGAGTATACTCGCTCATCTCTAATACTAGTACCTACAGTATATCCTACCATACAAATAAATAGCTGCCCCGGTAATATACTAGTACCTATATCCTACCCCATATACAATAGCTGTGCATAACATACTAGTACCTATATCCTAACACACATGCAATAGCTGCCTAGGTATTATACTAGTGCCTATATTCTACCACACATATAATAGCTGTCTTGGGTGTTATATTAGTACCTATATCCTATGACACGTACAATAGCTATCCTGGTAACTGGCTAATACCTATAACCTACCACACATACAACAGCTATCCAGGTAATATACTACTATTTATATCTCATATAGTAGCTAGTACCTTTATCCTGCCACACATACAATGGCTACTTGGTTAATATACTACTACATTTATACGACCACACATACAATAGTATCCCAAGTAGTATTCTAGTACCTATATCAAACCAGGCATACAATGGCTGCCCAGGTAATATATTAGTACCTATTTCCCACCACATATACAATAGCTGCAAAGGTAATATACTAGTACCTATATCCCACTGCACAAATAATAGCTGCCCAGGTAATATACTAATACCTATGTCCTACCGCAAACATAATAGCTGCCCAGGTAATATACTAGTACCTATATACTTCCACACATACAATAGCTATCCAGATGATATATTAGTAATTGTATCCTACACACATACAATAGCTGTGGAAGTAATATACTAGTACCTATAACCTACCCCACATACAATTACTGCCTGGTTAATATACTAGTATCTATATCCTACCATACATGAATTAGCTGCCCAGGTAATATACTACTAATACCTATCTATGTCCTTCGACACATACAATAGTCGCCTGAGTAGCATTTTAGTACCTATATTATACCACATATACAATATGGGTATTATGCTAGTACCTACCAGTATATCCTACCACACATAATATACTAGTACCTATATTCTACCACACTACTATACATTTGCTCTCCGTGTGATGTTCTTGCAACCTTATTTTTATCTTAGTTGGCAGCAGCATAATTCATCTTCTCTGCAACAAACCCTGCAAATAGAGCATTTTCCTGTAGACCGTTAAAGGGGTTGTTTGGTTACTGGACAGACCCTTTTCAATAGGACCCACAGGGGTAAAATAACAAACAGTCATATACCTACCACTCCATGGACACTGGAATCTAGTGCTGCAGCCCGCTGCGGTGCCAGAGATTCCTGTGACAGATGATGGGGGCCTCCCATTTCTTTTGATCATATTTGAGATATTTCTACACCTTGATTGGCGTCATCTGTGATAAATTCAGGTGATTGGACATTATTTTAAAAGACACTTGTCTGTCTATACAAGATCTCACAGCTCACAATACATATCAGAGCCAAAACCAAGCTATGAAGTGGAAAGAACTGCCTGTAGAGTTCAGAGACAGGATTGTGTAGAGGTACAGATCTGGAGATGGTCGCAAAAACATTCCTGCTGTACTGGAAGTTCCCAAGAGCTCAGCAACCTCCATAATTCTTACATGGAAGAAGTTTGGGACAACCAGGACTCTTCCTAGAGCTGCCAACCCACCAAACTAACTTATTGGGGGAGAAGAGCCTTGGTAAGAGAGCCCTATGATCATTCTTGCTAATCTCTAAAGATCCTGCGTGCAGATGGGAGAAACTTCCAGAAGGTCAACCATCACTGCAACACTTCACCAATCTAGGTTTTATGGCACAGTGGCCAGAAAGAAGCCTCTCCTCAGTAAAAGACACATGAAAGCCCACCTGGAATTTATCAAAAAGCATCTAAATAATTCTTATACTCTGAGAAATAAGATTTTCTGGTCTGATGAAGCCAAAATTGAAATTTTCGGCCATAATTCTAAGTGTTATGTCTGCAGGAAACCAAGCACCACTCATCACCTGCTCAATACCATCCCTACAGTGAAGCCTCATGGTAGCAGCATCATGCTGGGGCAGGGAGACCAGTCAGGGTGCATGTAAAGCTGAATGGAGCAAGGTACAGAGATTCTTAATGAAAACCTGATCCAGAGCGCCGGAGACCTCTGACCAGGCAGAAGGGTCACCTTCCAACAAGTCAATGACCCTAAGCACACAGCCAAGACAACAGGAATGGCCCAGGGACAACTGTGGGAATGTCCTTGAGATCCCTGACTTGAACCCAATCGTACATCTCTGGAGAGACCTGAAAATGGCTGTCTACAGACGGCCCCCATCCAACCTGACTGAACTTGAGAGGAACTGCAGAGAAGAATGGCAGAAAATCCCCAAATCCAGGTGTGCAAACCTTCTGATATCGTAACCAAGAAGGCTGGAGGCTGGAATCACTGCCTAAAGGTGCTTCAACTAAGTACAGGGTGTGAATACTTATGTCAGTGCAAAATATTAACATTCTGTTTTCACTTTGTTATTATGCGGTTTTGAGTGCGGAATAATGGGGGGGAAACTGGGGAAAAAATAATGGGGGGCCACAATATAAAAAAATGTAATAAACGTGAAAGGATCTGAAGACTTTCTGGACCCACTGTATTCATCAATGTCTAAGAGGTTATTTGTTAACCAACTGGGAAATACAGTATGTAATAGTGGTGAGTGATTGACTCCGAAGTCAGCCCCAAATGGGGTTATACTCTGCTGGACCATTAGGGTCTTGTTGTAGAAGCGGCCATTACTAGACTCACCGGAGGAGGCTCTTGTTTGACCGCTCTGCTCTGTGTGATATACCTTTATAGAACGTTGTTAATCATTGATGCATCATTTGTCTTTCACTTGTAGCCATGAACACGTGGAAACTTGATGTATTTCCAGATCAGTGATATTTACTCTATGCCTAAAATATTAAGCGGGGTTACTTAGGATTGTTGGACGGACATCCTTGAATATTCGCCATGCAAAATGTTCTGCCAGAGATAAGATGATGACATGAGTGAATATCACCGTGCATTCAAGTAAACGAGGTTCATGGGAGACACCATAAATCTATAAAGAATAATATCTTTGCAGATTAGTGTCATGGTGGCTCCTCCATTATACCAGGGTCTTAGGCTTAGTAAATATACTATGGAGATATGGAGGACCTGGTTGCTCAAGTTGCTAGCAAGAAGCAATTAATAACTGTTGGACTGCCAGTATAACAGGCCACCGGCCACTGTGTCTTTCTGTGTAGCTGACATTCCGTTCCTTCATAAATGAGTGTCATGGTGGCTCCTCTGTTATCCCAGACAATACCAAGGTATTAGGTTTGATAAATACACTAGGGGGTGATATAGAACCTGCTTGCTGAAGTTGTCAGCAATAACCAATTGATACCATAGCTAGGTCACTTCTAGTATAACAGGCCACTGGCCACCGCGTTTTTCTGTGCAGCTGACACTTGTTTCCTTCTCTCTCCATTTGACTCTTGATAGTGGGCAACGTTGAGTGGCATCAGTGCAACAGAATTCTTTGGTTCCTGTCCTTTTCTGCAGAGGGTTATTTGCTATTTTCTATTTGACCCTGCTACTTTCTGACTCGGCCTTTGAATCACTGCCTGGCCTGACCTGTATCTGTCCTGGATATCAGACTTGTATGGCCATGTTTTTGCTGATCGATTCCGAAAATTCATTCTAGAACTATCATCTGCAAGACATCAGCAGTTGTGATTGGAGGCTACCCAGGGGACATGATCTGGAGGTTTCCTGCACACAGCTAGAGCCCCATGATGGGCTTCGTATGGATAATGAATGTCTTTTGCATGGATTTAAAGTAGATTCCACGCCGATTCCTCATTAAATCGGTATCCTAAAGGTCTTCCATTGACCAAAATTGAAATTTGCGGTGTAGTTTATAGGGCATGGATCTCACTACTTTACACAGAATCTGCATTGGGAAGAGCTAAATGCACGAGCAGATCTGCAGCTTAGCCATGAATTTCTGCCATGGATTTTGAGTCAGAATCCGCTGTGAGATGCCTGACATGGACTCTACCATGTGAGCTTACCCTTAGGCCTTGGCAGATTTTTCAGAACTCTGGAGCTGAATATGCACTGATTTTGCATCAGAATCGCAGCAAATACATGACAATCACCCTGTTTATGTTTAACCCATTAAAGGGGTTTTGTCACTGAAACAAAACTCCATCCTCCAGCTGAGTATTGCCTAAAATAACAAACGAGGGTTTACTCACCTTTCCTGAGGTCCCAGGATGAAGCAGTGCTGGTGCAGCGTCCAAGGAGCGGGCCCACAGCCAAGGAAATGGCAGGGTAGATAAGGGCCTTTTTGTCACAGTGGCTCTACCATCTCCTCCCCTGGGGGTAGCTCGGAACCCTACCAAGTTACTGCTGGGGAAGCTCCCAGGAAAAAAGTAAGCAAGAGTTACCATAAAGTTCTTTGTCACTCGTGACACCACCGTTCCATCCTCTGTGCTGAATCTTGATGATAGTAAATGAGTTAGTCCACACTCAGGGCAAGATAAGGTGGTGTGACAGGGAGCACTCTCGGGGTAATCCGGACAATCTACAGTCCCAGTTATCTGTATGATCCCGTTCCCAGTGACTCTCTCTCACTCTTACTCTTTACCGATACACACTCACGCTTCCTGTGCCAAGCAATGGTCCTTTCTCCTTACTCATGTTTAGGGGTAACACTGGCATATCCCAGGTAGGCTGATCCCAGGCCAAGAAGAAGGGAATCGCTCAGCTTCCTTCATTCTACACACACACATCGACAAGCGTCTCTGTGGTTCACTCGCTGAATCCAACCACTGACTTAGATTGGACTGTCTTGCTCACTAACTCTTGTCCTGACTCTCTTAGCCCAAATTGCATCCACCTTGTAAACTAATATATATCACAGGGTCACATGACACACAACAAGATACATCTTACAGATATAACCCAGATATTAACCTATTCAGTGCTGCAGAGATGCAATACACATACCAAATGCACATTACACATAAGACACTGACAAGACAATTGGCATGAGACAGACATATAACATTATAGAGGGGCCCCACTAACTCTGGGCCACTACACAGGCATCATCGGAGACTTCCGGGTAGATGGGCCGAGCAGAAGCATGTGATCGCTTTAGCCAATCAGAGGCCGCAGTGTCATCATCGGCACTCCTGGCATCAGCGCTCACATCCTGGCCGCCATGATGCCAGGAGTTCGGGCATGTGACATTGCAGTCTTCAATTGGCCACAGTGGTCATATGTTTGAGAACAGCCCGTGTAGACGGAAGTCACTGTGTATGGCAGAGCCGTTTTTTTTTTTTTTTTGCTTGTTTTAATTTTCGTTTTTTCCTCTCCACTTTCAAAAAATCATAAATCTTTCATTTATCCATCTACGTAGCTGGCTGAGGGATTGTTTTTGCGGGACCAGTTGTGTTTTTCACAAATACTATGCAATGTAACATATAATGTACTGAAAAACTTTTAAAAAATTTTACTGGCTGTGCGCTATTTGTGCGATGTGTTGCTTTTTTTGGTATAAAGTGATGGTCTTCAACGCACTTTGCTGCACCATTTTATGGCCATCGGCATTACTAATGCTTTTCCTCTTACAGAAGAGCGGCAAGTGGCCGCTCTGTCAGAGTGGCGAACAGCCACGGTTAGCCATGACTTCGCTTTAAGAGTTTATGTTACCAGTATAGTATGTAACATTACAAGCTCCCGAGCCTTGTCTATCATCGCCGTGCCATCCTAACCTTGTGTCGCACCACCACCCGCCACCGCTTACACTAACATCCGTATGTTTTATGGAAGTACAGAGACAATAACATGAGCAATCCAGTTTAATTAAGACACCAAGAAACAGAGCCACGGTTCCATCTCCACCTCTGGCAAGTCATCCAGAAGGTCCATGATGAAGTCCCTCATAAAAAAGTCATCATCCAAGTGAGATAGAAGATTTGTAAAGAAAAGGTCTTGGTGTGAATCTTCTGCCCTGCGTCCTCTGGAGTAACGATCATATTCACAAGCTCAACATCCTCTGAGGAACCTACAAAGTAGTAATCTCTCATTCGCACCACCCCTGGGGAGAGAAGAGCCAGAAACTGAGATGTGCCTACAATAAGTCAAGCATATGGGCTACTGTGAGACGAGACTGGTGGACCTTTCAGAAGATCCCAACCAGTTGGATGGACAGTCACTATACTATAAGGCTACTTACCTTCTTCTTCCTTGATGTTGAGCTCTTCCTGGTTTTTCTTATTTCCTGGAGGGGTCAGTGTGACGGCAAATGCGTGCAGGAAGAGTAGGAGAAGGAACAGGACTTTCTCGTTCATGGTGACTTTGATACTAGTTTTCCTTTTAGGTTCTTCGTCTTCTGCGAGGACAATCTAGTATGTTATTTGGGATTTTCCTCTTTTTTTCCTAACTCCTGCTCCCACCGCGTTATTTCTCCTCAGAGGATTTGCATCTCTGATTCCTTCTTAGAATGTGATGTCACAGTGAGCTCATGACATCACTGACCAGGAAGTTATCAGAACAAAAGAACTGCCAAACCAAACTCAATAGTTTAAAACCCCTTCCCTCTCCAGGATATAAGTTCTTGTCCTTATGGGAGGCACAGGCTCAGAAACAGAGTCCGCCCCATCTGTGACTGACGACAGTCCTACCACTGCAGCAGTGGGGATTGGTGATAATGCCGATCCCTGCTTCTCAACCCCTTACATGCGTGATTAATGTTGATTGCAGCATGTAAAGGATTCACAGAGGAAGAGCACCCCCTCTATGATGCAGTTGGACCTCTACTATATAATTGCGGAGGGTAGATGGGTTGCCATGGCAACTGAATACCAGAAAATGGCATCTGGGTCTGTCATGGCCCATGATAGCTATTATCAGCAATGATATACTGCACTATTGCAATTTATTATCATAGTAAACATAGCATCACAGGTTCAAGTCCCCAACATGGACATAACAAACGCCGAAAGAAAAATACTAAAATAAACCCACATAAAAGTAGTATTAAAAAAAAAAACTTATTTGTGCACATTACACTCTGTTAAAGAAAAAACAGGTTTGGTTATCGTCGTGTCTGAAACAACCCGTGCAATAAATTGAACACACTTTTTATCCTTAGCGGCAAATGCTGTTAAATGCTTTTTCTTTTTCATTTCACCTCCCAAAAAACACAATAAAAGTGATCAAAAAAGCCTTATGTACCCCAAAAAGGTACCGCTAAAAACTGCATCTGGACATGCACATTAGAGATGAGCGAGGATACTCGATAAGGCAGACTACTCGAGCGAGGAGTGCCTTATTCGAGTACCTGCCGCTCGTCTCTAAAGATTCGAAAGAAACGGGTGAGCGGTGAGTTGCGGGAGTGAGTAGGGGGGAGAGGGGGAAGAGAGTGAGAGAGAGATCTCCCCTCCGTTTCTCCCCGCTCTGCCCCGCTCCCCGCCCCCTGCCGGCAGCTGAATCTTTACAGACGAGCGGGCAGGTACTCGCATAAGGCACTACTCGCTCGAGTAGTTTGCCTTATCGAGTATGCTCGCTCATCTCTAATGCACATCAAGCCGTATTAGAGCTCCGTCGAAGAAATACAAAGGTTGTGTGACTTTAAACGCAGCCATGAAAAAAAATATTTTCCAAAATTTTCCAGCTCACCCTGCAAAAAACAAGTCCTTATACGGCCGTGTGGACGGGGGAAAGTGAGGGCTTTAAAAAAGTGGAGATGAAAATCCTCAAAAATCATTGTGTGTTTAGGACCAAAGGGGTTAATGGTTGTACAGGGTGGGCCGTGGTAAAGAAGCCCGCACCGCACTCTTATGAAAGGTACCTAGAAGAAAATCTGTCTCTGTTGCTCATGGCAACCAATCACAGTGCAGCTTTCATTTTACTTCAGCAGTATATAAAATGACAGCTGTGCTGTGATTGGTTGCTATTTCTTAGTGCTCGCTATCGCGCTCACAATTTTTCTGAAACATAGCGATGTTCTCCTACTGTTCTCAATGCGGCTGGTGCTGCTGCCGCCCGCCCCGTTGGCAGTAATGGGCGATGTCGCAAAAAGAAAGGGAATCCTGCATCTATTCCCACGCAGCATGGCAGGAGTGAAAACACCACAAGAGAGAATGAAGCCATTCAAGATCATTGGTTTTATAATCAAGCATCTTCACTCACTCACTCTCGGGAGAAAATTGTACATTTTGGTCACCAGTGTGAAGGCTGCCTTATACTGCTGAGGTAACATGAAAGCTGCGCTATGATTGGTTGGTATTTCTTATACTGCTGAGCTCACATGAAAGCTGCGCTGTGTATGGTTGTTAGTTCTTATACTGCTGAGGTAAAATGAAAGTTGCTCTCTGATTGGTTGCTATTTCTTATACTGCTGAGGTAATATGTAAGCTGTGCTGCGATTGGTTGGTATTTCTTATACTGCTGAGGTAAAATCTAAGCTGCGCTGTGATTGGTTGCTATTTCTTATACTGCTGAGGTAAAATGTAAGCTGCCCTGTGATTGGTTGCTATTTCTTACACTGTTGAGGTGAAATGTAAGCTGCACTGTGATTGGTTGGTATTTCTTACACTGCTGAGGTAAAATGAAAGCTGTGCTGTGATTGGTTGGTATTTCTTACACTGCTGAGGTAAAATGAAAGCTGTGCTGTGATTGGTTGGTATTTCTTACACTGCTGAGGTAAAATGAAAGCTGTGCTGTGATTGGTTGCTATTTCTTATATTGCTGAGGTAAAATGAAACCTGTGCTGTGATTGGTTGGTATTTCCTATATTGCTGAGGTAAAGTGTAAGCTGTGCTGTAAATGGTTGGTATTTCTTACACTGCTGAGGTAACATGAATGCTTCGCTGTGATTGGTTGCTATTTCCTATACTGCTGAGGTAACATGAATGCTGCGCTGTGATTGGTTGCTATTTCTTACACTGCTGAGGTAAAAGGAAAGCTGCGATGTGATTGGTTGCTATTTCTTACACTGCTGAGGTAAAATCCTCAGTTTTTTATGCGTTTTTTTGCGCAGATCAGCACGTGGCGTTTTCCCTGTCGATGGGCAAAATCTGCACACGCAAATCTACCTTCATTTCCGTAAGTGTCCGCAACAAGAAGTGACGTTTCTCTACGTGAATTCCGCCGTGTGAACGGACCCTTAGGATGCTTTCAGATGGGCACAATTATTCTGCATTCCGCATGCTAATCCGCCCGTCTGCACGCCGATACGAAGGTGGGATTGAAATGTTAAATCAGCCGCAATTCTGCATCAAAATCCAAAATCAGAAGAAATCATAGCGGTGGAGTAAAAGCTGCGGATTGGGGTGCATGATGAGGAAAGCACCCTTAAGCCCCCTTTACATGGGCGTATGCGAATTTGTGCACCCCTGAGCCCGTGTGAAGGGCGCCTTAATACAAAGGGTGCCAGTCACACACATACGTGTAGTGCACTATGCAGGCTTACAGATTATTGGCAGCTCCCAGACTCCCCCAGAGCACATATTTTGCGCAAAATATTAACCCCTTAGAGCTCATGCCCACGGGCGTATGCATAAAATGCTGCCGGTGATGCTGCCTATTTTAGTCCTAAGGCGGCGAAGATTTGGGGGGGATTTTCATCTCAAAAACCATAAGTTTTTTACTTCTCCATTGACTTGGCCATATGAGGACTTCGTATTCGCGTGGCGCGCTGTCGTTTTTAGAGGGTACAAATATATTTTTGGGTACATATAATGCATAACTTCTAGTACATTATATGGAGGACATTACTTGCAACATACATTTTTTTCTGCAGGTCGGTTCGATTACGACGATACCAAAATGCTATATTGTTTTAGGTTTTTCCACTTTTGCACAATTAAAAAACCTTTGTATTGGTACAATTTTGGGGTTATATGTTTTTTTAATCACTTTTATTGCATTTTTTTGTGAGGCGAAATCAACTAAAAAGCATTTTGCTCTGTTTTTTTATAGCGTTTAGGGCTCCTTCCCACGGATGGATTTCCGCCACGTAATTCGCGGTGGAAATCCGCTGCGTTGCCTATTGAACCTAATAGCTCAGGGCTCACGGTGCGGAATTCCACCGCGGAATTCCGCACCGTGAATTCACCCGTCCTCACCCGCGGCATGCTCTATTTACTGCGGGTGTACGCGCCGACGGCTTCCATTGCAGTCAATCGAAGCCGTCCGTTCATGCTATCTTCCGCTGTAGCACAGAAGATAGCGTGAAATCGCCTCCTCGCCTACCGCCGCCGCGTCATATGACACGGCAGGTCGCGTCATGAGACGCGGTGGGCGTGTCATATGACGGGGCCGGTGTGTCACATGACGCTGCGGCGCATCACGCCGAAGTGTCATGCGAGAGCGAGGACGCCGGATCCGCAGGTAAGTTTGGGGGTCTCTGGTGGGCAGCTGGCCTTACCATGTAGGATAGAAAGTCTGTCCTGTTTATTGTTCAGATCGTTATGGATGCGACAATACCAAATTTATTATTAAACAAAGAGAGCAAAATGCACCAAAAAGTTTTTTTTTAACTATTCTTTGCTTTTTAAACAATTTTTATTTACTGTTTTGATGTCTTTTATGTCCTTGTATGGGAATTGAACCTGTGATCCTATGATTGCTATGATAATTAGAGATGAGCGAACGTGCTCGGCCACGCCCCTTTTTCGCCCGAATACCGCGATTTCCGAGTACTTCCGTACTCGGGCGAAAAAATTCGGGGGGCGCCGTGGCGGCACGGGGGGTAGCAGTGGGGAGTGGGGGGGGGAGAGGGAGAGAGAGAGGGCTCCCCCCTGTTCCCCGCTGCTACCCCCCGCACCGCCACGCCTCTCCCCGCCCCCCGGCGCCCCCTGAATCTTTTCACCCGAGTACTGAAGTACTCGAAAATGGCGGTACTCGGGTGCGTAAGTACTCGATACGAGTAGGTTCGCTCATCTCTAATAATAATACATTATTGCTACTTATTGCTATCGTAGATTATGGCAGACCTGTCCGGTTAGCATGGCAACCCATCGGCCCTCCACAGTTACATAGACTGATGACATCACAGAGGAAGTGCCCTCCCTCTGTGAACCCTTTACATGTCACAATCAACATTGATCACGGAATATAAGGGCTTAACAGCAGGGATCGGTGTTCTCACTAATCCCCAAGGTTGTAGTGAGAGGCCGGCTGTCAGTCACAGCTTCTCAACCCACGCTATCCATAGGACGTAAGCTTACCTCCATTTGCAGGGAGCCTTTGCCAGCCAGAATGTAAACTTACATCCTAGTACCAGAAAGGGTTAAGCAATACCTCATATTTATCAGCATTTTTGCAGGAAGCAGTCTGGCTTTAACATATCGAGGGAGCTCGGGGTATCAGAACATTGTGTCGTGCAGAACTTTTTGAGACGCTTCTTGTGATTTCAGTTATCAGACTTGTGTTCGTAATCTTTTTTTTTTTTGGTAGGGTTAACTCCAATTTCATGGCAAGCAAAGGGTTAAAAATTCAAGAAAAATGCATTTGAAGTTTACGTGCTTTAATGGTTAGAGATCTACGGGCCGAAGGGTTTATGGGACTGATAAGAACCTTACGAGGAGCGCAGGTCAGGAGGTTCATCGTCTTAGTTTCCACTGTAGACCGGCGGTGAGATGCTGAGGATCCGTCAGGTGAAGGTTAATGCGATTCCCTGGGGGGCGTCCACCTCATTCACCGCCTTATCTGATGATCTCAACCTCATTCGGAAGTTAATGTCCGTCTTATCTCACCATTTATCTCTAATGAATGGTTCCTCTCGGCGGTGCCGGAGGCGGAGGCTCAGGCCAGATGATGATGGAACCGCAGTAATGGCTGGTTTACATATGACTAGTAGCGAAGATGTAGGAAAAACACTACAGAGTCAGGCCAACAACTTAAAGGGGATGTCGCCAGTTACAAAGAGCCTTTCTTGTTCTGAAGGACCTGATCCTATTGATATGAATGGTGTGTAATGCTTCATTTTCCCTGTGGGGGTGCTGCAGGTAAATGGAATGCTTACTACCAGGTTTGACCATAGATTACAGCTGATCTCTGAGGGTCCCTTCTAACAAATAAGGCATGTTTAAAGCAGAGAACTCCCTTTACCCCATAACAACATAGGGGATACATTTACTTCCTGTGTGTGCAGGGTTTATACGGAGCGGGATCGCGAGCAACAGCCATGATCAGCGCTAATGCTAATTGCAGCTGTAAACCCTCTAAATGTCTCTGTCAATTCGGCCATGGCAGAAAGGTGGCCTTCTAAAGGCCCCCAGGGCTGCCATGAATAAATGCCTATACTGCTTGGCAAAATGCGGTATAATGTAACACTATCGCATTACATTATACTGTATGAGCGATCAAATGATCACAAGTTCAAGTCCCCTATGAGGGGGACTAAAAAATATATAAAATATAAGTAACAAAAAAGGGTTTATTTAATTCTTGGTAAAAAAAAAATGAAGTAAAAGTTTAGAAAAAAACTTTTTCACATGCAGCGTACGGGGAGCGGGGCCACAGCTGAGGAGACAGAGGGGTAAAGAAAGGCCTTGTCACAGGGCTCTACCACCTCCTCCCACTAAAGGTAGCTCGGGACCCGACTACTGCTGGGGGAGGTCACAGGGATAGTAACCGGAGGTTACCTTAATTCTAGTTGTCACTCATCATGCCACTGTTATATGACAGCTTACAGCTGGGAGGGGGACTTATCCCTCCGACTCGCCATTGGCCTCTTATGATGTAATTGCAGAGTGCGATGGTTGCCAGATTAGCCCTGTCCTAGTGAAGGCTTCCAAGGCTGCCATGTATTTAACCATATTAAGCCCTACTTATGACCTATGGCAGGGCTTCATTTATAATCGTTAATAGTGTTTCTCATCGTGAACTCCTTCCTCTCCTCCGATTTTTGCCAAAACTCAGCTTGGGCTGATCTGTGGTGGTTGAGTTGTTAGTACTGCTGCCATGCAGTGCTGGAGCACTGGGTTCCAATCTATCCAATGACAATATCTGTATGTAGTTTTTATGTTCTCTTCTCTCGCTCTAAAGAAATAACAAGCATTCTGAAGTACTGCGGTATATTGTAGAACCCTTCAAATCATCATAAATTCATGTTCTCTAAAGGGACTAAAATTAAATATGGAATTAAGGCCAGGCAGACACGAACGGGACGGATTCCAGCTGTGAGCCCAGATGGTGACCCTCACCAAACTGTATTGTGGATGACCGCGGTGGCTTGCAGGCGGTCATGCGCAGTACAGTTCTTTTTTCTTCGTTTTGTATTACCTGCACCGTTGCTTAGCGATGACGCGGGTACCCGCAGCCCATACGGAGAGTTAATTGCTTATGGGCTCTGGGTTAGACACCTCCATTGACTTCAATAGAGGCTGTCCACGCGGATTCAGCGGCAAAATAGAGCAAACGGTGATTTTTTTTTTCCACTCATGGAATACGCAATTCGTATCCGGGAGTGTGAAGGAAAAATCGAAAGTACATGCCTTTCAATGCTTGTGTTTTACCGCAGGTCTCCCTTGCAAAAGGCGATCGCGGAATCCCCAGTACAAATCTGGTTGTGTGAGCTCGGCCTAAGCTGCAAATAACATTTTTATTTAACAAAAAAAAAATTCAACCCCCTCTTCCCATTTTTCACCAATCGGGCCATTCGGAAAAGCCAGAAATATCGATGTATCACATTAGTTATTTTGCATGCTGAACGCTGTAAAAAAGGAATGCATAATTGCGTTTTAGTCAAATGTACCCGAAAATGGTAGCAGTATAAATCACAGCTCAGACAGAACAACTCACAAAAACAGTCCTCCATTTATTAAAAAATAAAAAAGTTATTATGGGTTTTTGACTATGGCAACAATTTTTTTTTTTTATGAAATGTTTTTTAATTAGTAAAACATAATAAATCTATACAATAATGAGAAAGCACCCCCCCCCCCCCCCCCAGGACACACAAAATGGCATATTTGCATTTTTTCCATTTCACCCCAGTTGAAACTCGTTCCACAGAAACCATCATAAAGCCCTCATAAAACAAAAATGAAAACCCCGAAAATGTCTCGGAATTAAATAGTAAAAAGAATTCTCTATAAATGGAAAACCAATGGCTGCTATTCCTGCAGTCTGTGTGAAGTCCATCCTAGAATGTAACTAGAACAGGGTGAATGCGGTTCAAAATCAGGGGTCTTGAAGTATTTCTTCTTGCCAGGCAGACTACCAGTAGTGTGCTGTTAGGTTCTGCCTCTGCCCTCAGCCAAGTGTGGAGGAAAACACAGGAAGGGCAACGGGTATGTGTGGCACTGGCACCCAAGACATTTAGCAGCTCTTCGAGGAGTTCGGAAGAGTTGGCAATTGTGCTACTAGGTGAAAAAAAGTGGGCAGGTTTCTTTGGAGGAACCGCATTGTTATCAAGGAAGGGGCTGAGGAACTAACCCAAGGTTCCCGGAAAGAATGTGATGGTGCCATAAACACCAAAACCTTCTATCCTGGCACCATAAGGTGGACTAAGGTCGTCACTCAGCTGGTAAGCCACAAGCCCAGACGATAATTCACTAAAGTGGCCATATTAATGGCAGGTAAAAAATAATCACCCGGTGTAAGTACTTCCAGCTGGGCAGCAACCCCTCTCATAAAGCACTATAACTGTCTGCAAGGATCAGGTAAGGATGGGACACCGCTGCAGCTCATTGAAGATCCTCACTCCTTCTCTGCACCTGTGAGTTATAGTGCTTTATGACAGGGTTAATGCCTGGCCAGAGGTTCGGGGATGGGAAGGGTACCAATAGGGGTCACTGTTATTGCTGGGCCCACTAAAGGAGACACTATTACTACTGGGACCACGAAAGGAGCACTATTGTCACTAGGGCTACTAAAGGGGGCAGTATTATCACTGGGGCCACTAAAGGGGGCACTATTGCTAGTAGAGCCACTAAAGCAACACTATTAGTATTGGGGCCACTGTGAAGGGGCACTATTGCTACTAGAACCACTAAACAGCCGCTATTACTGTTGGGGCCACTGAGAGCAGAGCACTACTATTGTTGGGGCCACTGGCGATAGGGGAGGTAAAAACATCCATCATGATAAGCCATACCCCTGACCAAACCCCAAACCATGCCCTCTTTTGCCTTGGCCTGTCTCTTTTGGTGACAAAAGTGGCAGCTCTAATGTGGGCCCATGCTTATCTTTGCTGTAGGGCCCCTCTCTTCTGTACGTAGAGCCAATATATCTTCTAAATGGACATCTAGGGGCGTACCTAGGAGAGAAGGGGCCTTCTAGCAAAAATCAAAAGGTGTCCCGTATTATCGTGCCAGATCTTGCCACCGAGGACAGAAGGGCCCCTTATTTATTGCCCCCTACATGTTCTTTCCACCACCATTGAAACAATCCCCACCCCTTGCTTGCAAATGACCCAGTTACCCTGCATAGGGGCGTCCTGCACTGCATCGCAAACAAGACTAGGGTCCCTTTCTCTGAGGGCCCCAGAGCAGCCACATGATAAAAAATGATCACTACATGATATAAAGCTCCATTTCAGTGATATTTCTCCTTTAATTTTCCTCGCCTCCTGTAACATCCGGTCATTTGTCTCAACTAATCTGATCATGAAATCCGTCTGGTTGTCCTCGCAGCCTCCTTCACTTATTAATCAGTGATATCTGCAGTTAATCTGCCATCGGAAAGGCTCTGGAGCTATCACATGCCCATAATCCGCCCTCCTGATAGCATCGAGTGTTAGCCTGATGTGGAACGTTCTTGTAATGTCTTCACGCTCTATGATTTTATTGGTTCTCATGTTCCACCCCATCGGATATCTTCACACAACCCCCACCTGCTGCTTGCCTCCTCTCTGAAGGGCACAGGTAGATTATATCATCAGGAGAACACATGGTGGGGGCACAGGTGGTAGTCAGAGGTGCCCTCACAACACATAAGAGACCCTCACAACATATAAGAGACCCCAGTGATATAAATCCTCATAGAATAATATCTCTGTTCCATCCATTTCCTGGGAATCTGAGTGATCGCCAATATGGCGACTACCACGGCTCCCATACAGATCCCAAACCAGACCCGCTGTATGCAGACCCCAGATTATATTCCCATGTTTACAGACACCAGATCCCAGAGCACACACTCATACCCAATGTATGCAGACCCCAGACCTAATTCACTTGTTTACAGACCCCATACCAGACTCTCCCTTATTATAAACCCCAGATCCCCTGTTTGCAGACCCCAGATCAGACCTCCCTGTATGCAGCCCCCAGAGCAGCTCCCTATATACAGACCCCATAGCAACCCCTTGTATGCAGACCCCATAGCAACCCCCTGTATGCAGCCCCCAGAGTAGCACCCATGTATACAGACCCCAGATCAGCTCCCTGTATGCAGACCCCAGATTATAGTCCCATGTTTACAGACACCAGACCCCAGAGCACACACTATGTTTACAGGTCCCAAACTATACCCAGCGTATGCAGACCCCAGACCCCAGACCAGACTCTCCCTTATTATAAACCACAGATCCCCTGTTTGCAGGCTCCAGATCAGACCTCCCTGTATGCAGACCCCAGAGTATCACCCCTGTTTGCAGGCCCCAGATCAGACCTCCCTGTATGCAGACCCCAGAGTATCACCCCTGTATACATACCCCATAGCAACCCCTTGTATGCAGACCCCAGAGCAGCCCCCTGTATGCAGCCCCCAGAGTAGCACCCATGTATACAGACCCCAAATCAGCTCCCTGTATGCAGACCCCATAGCAACCCCTTGTATGCAGCCCCCAGAGTAGCACCCATGTATACAGACCCCAGATCAGACCTCCCTGTATGCAGACCCCAGATCAGACATTTACAGTATATAGAATATCAGACCTTCTAACAAGCCAATAGGTGGCGCTGTAGAGGCAGTGTTCTATCTTCTCATTTGCATAAATGTTCCAAAGTAGCATGCATGGCTTTATAAGGGCTCACTCTCAGGGCCGTATTGTCACTGCATATTACACGTGTATTTTTAATGAGCGTAAGGGCTCATTCAAACGGCCGTATTTGCGCAGGCATTTCCACATGTTTAAAAGTCGCACATAAAACGTGAACATGCAATGCATTTGATTTCAATTGCGTCATTCGGATGAACGTGTTTTTTTTCCGTGCCAAATATTTGCGCAAGAAAACATAGGACCTGCTCTATCTATCTTTTTTTATACGGGGCGTGAAAAGATAGATCTCGCCCTATCCTTCGCTGTGTTACCCAGCAAGCTTCATAGACTTTTATTGCAGCAGAAAAAAAGGAGGGATTTACCCCTCGCACAACGCTGGGAAAAGAAGACAGCGGGCCATGATTAGGCATGTTATTGCCATTCCGAGGGATTATTCCCATCGTTGCTTTCCATCGCTTCAGCGCTTTTTTATGTTTGTGCTGCAGCGCCCCGTGTGGTTGACTTTAAAAAAAACGCTAATTACAATTGAGAGTCCAGCTTGTTAAAAATTAATTTATGCAAACATACATTGCGTACGGGCGAATACATATATGTATACGCCCGTGTAAAGAGGCCCTCAAAGTAAGCAGCAAATACACATGCAAGGGCTTCTTCAGCCGACCGTGTCTGCACGTTTTGCGGACGTAAATTATATGTGCGCTAAACACGGAGAATAGAACGTATTGATTGCAGTAGGTTCATTCTCATGAGAGCGTTTTGTGCACGCGGAGAAGAGGAGGACCTGCTCTTGTTTCCTGCTTCTATGTTTCCCATGGAAGTCTATGAGAGGCGCGCAAATACACATCGGTCCAAAAACAGAATTACTTGCGTTCTTTTCACATACAATATCTGACCATATTGCAATGAGTCAGAGATCGTGCATGAAAATCGCCAGGAATTATATATATGGCCAGGTAACTTTGGGGTCCCATCAGCCACGAGGGCCCAAGTGCACCTGCCTCCTCTGCACACCTATGAACCCGCCTACAGCTGCACCAGGCGTCATAAATCTGCCTTTGTGAAAGAGAATTCTTCCTGCATTTCCTGGTAATGACCACTAGATGTCTCTCCTCACTACACATGTAAAGATTCCTGCCGATAGCATCGGTGAATCTTCACCACATTTTATTAAGGTCCTGTAATCACTTTACATAATATTATACTGCGGCCAAATACAGATAACGCCGGAGCTGTGCCCGTGTGAAGCGCAGGGTGGGGTTCGGTACTCCGCACATATAATGTTGTGTAAGAATCGATTGTAAAGGTGATAAAACGATCGCTTTTCCTCTATATGTGCTGCATGGATGAAATGGTACTATTTTGGGCGATTTGGACAAAAATAAACTTATGCATGACAGATACAAAAAATTTGTCAACCCTGAAGGAATGAATGTTATTCACCACTGCCACAACTCTGATAATTGGCTACATTATAATGTTTTATCCGCATCATGTTACCTTGAGGCAAAACATCGAACTGATGACAGTTTAAAGTGGATTTCAGCTTCTATGGAAATGTTTAGCAACTTCCTAATATACTTTGTTTAATTTCTCACTATCTTCAAGACTTTTGATATGAGATGGATAGATAGATAGATAGATAGATAGATAGATAGATAGATAGATATGAGCTAGATAGATAGATAGATAGATAGATAGATAGATAGATAGATAGATAGATAGATAGATAGATAGATATGAGATAGATAGATAGATAGATAGATAGATAGATAGATAGATAGATAGATAGATAGATAGATAGATATAAAATAGATAGATAGATAGATATGAGATAGATATAAAATAGATAGATAGATATAAAATAGATAGATAAATAGATATGAGATGGATAGGTTGATAAATTAATAGATAGGAGATAGATAGATAGATAGATAGATAGATAAATAGATAGATAGATATGAGAGAGAGAGAGATAGATAGATAGATATGAGAGAGAGAGAGAGAGAGAGGAGATAGATATGAGATACATAGATAGATATGAGAGAGAGTGAGAGATGTGAGAGAGAGAGAGAGAGAGAGATGTGAGAGAGAGAGAGAGAGATGTGAGATAGATAGATAGATGTGAGATAGATAGATAGATGTGAGATAGATAGATAGATAGATAGATAGATAGATAGATAGATAGATATGAGTTAGATAGATAGATATAAAATAGATAGATAGATTTTTTTTTCAGCTAGGGATGATTTTCAGGGAAGGGCTTATATTTCAAGCCCCTCCCTGAAAACCACTGAGGGGGTTGTCTGCATCCCATTGCTTTCAATGGCGACGGTGGCTGTAGCGCCAGCCCCATTGAATGCAATGAGCATGGAGCCATGGTAATGCACATTTTGCTAATGCGTGGAGCACTTTCTTTTTGCACATCTGACTGAGCCCTTATAGGGCCAACACTTTCTGCTTTAATCTGTTTGCTATCTATATGATTAAAGAGCAGTTTAGGATTAGTTTTATTCTCTTTGGCAATGAGTATCTCTGTCTCCACTTTTGCTGTTTTTATTTGCTTTTTACATTTTTTTCTTTAAAGCTTTATAATGCTTCTGTACTCCCTTTCTGTTTTAGTAGTTTAAATGCTTTCGTTTTGCTGTTTATTGCCCCTTTTACATTTTTATTGAGCCACATTGGTTTTCTCCTATTCCTAACCCTGTTATTTCTGTAAGGTGTGAACCTCTCACAGTGAGTATTTAAAAAACTTTTCGAAATTTCCCAGTTATTGTCTGTACTCTTATTTCTGAGCACATTATCCCAGTCAATAAGGTTAAGGGCATCTCTAGGTGGATCGAACTTGGCCTTCCTAAATGGAAATTTATTATATTATGATCACTATTTCCTAGGTGCCCCCAACCTGCACCCCTGTTATTCTGTCTGGTCTGTTGGTTAATATTAAGTCTAAAATGGCCATCACTCTAGTTGGGTCCTGTACAAGTTGGAAAGGTAATTATCATTAGTTATTGACAGAAACTTGTTACCTTTATTAGATCTGCAGGTTTCAGCTTCTCAGTTTATATCTGAATAGTTAAAGCCCCCCATAATAATGACCTCATTGTGATTTGATGATTTATTTATTTACCCCAGTAATAGATTTTCAGTGGCTTCTGTTATATTTGGGTGACTATAAAAAACCTCTATGAGGATTTTATTATTATTTTTCCCTCCATGTATGTCTAATCAATACAGACTCCGCTTTTTAATTTCCCTCACATATATCTTTATATAGTGTGGGCTTCAAATAGGATTTTACATAGAGATGAAATCCTCCCTCTTTCCATTTATTCGATCCCTTCGAAACAAACTGTAATCCTGTAAGTTTACTGCCCAGTTTTAGCTTTTATCCAATCAGCTCTCAGGTATTCCAACTATGTCATAGCTTTCTTCAGACATAATAACTTCCAGTTCAACCTTATTGGACAGACTTCTAGCATTAATCACCTAATTGGTCTGACTTCTAGCAATATACATTTTAGAAACTTTGGGTTATTTTTTATGCTAACAATATCTCTCCTAGCTATTCTGCCAATTCTAACTGTACTAGCTTCTCCCCCCACTTTACACCCATTCTCATTAATTAGTCCTAGGTCATTGTCTACACTGTCTTCCCCTCTATCTCTCTGGGATTGCCTCCCCAAATCCCTAGTTTAAACATTCCTCCAACCTTCTAGCCATCTTCTCCACCAGCACAGCTGCACCCTTCCCATTGAGATGCAGCAAATCCCTACAATAGATCCTGTAGCCAACAGCAAAGTCAGCCCAGTTCTTCAGGAACCCGAACCCCTCCTTCCTACACCAACTCTTTAGCCACCTGTTTACCTCTCTAATCTCCCTCTCTCTTTCTGGTGTGGTACATGGTACAGGTAGTATTTCAAAAAATACTACTTAGGAGGTCCTTGCCATGAGCTTACATCCTAGTTCCCTGAAACGTTTTTTAAGGACCTTCCACCTATCTCTAACTTTGTCACTGGTGCTCCTGTGTACCATGACTGCTGGATCCTCACCAGCCCCTCCCAGTTATCTGTCAACACGATCCATGATATGTCAAACATGAGTGCCAGGAAGATAACACACCTTTTGACGATCCCAGTCTTTATGGCGGATTGCCATGTCTGCCTCCTTAACAATTTAGTCTCCCACTACCAGGGCTTGTCTAGCCTGCCCTGCACTTCTATTCCCCTTCCCACTGGAAGAGACATCCCCCTGGCGGTGAGAGGGCATATCGTAATGCAGCAATGCTAATCTGTAATGGTATTCCCTTTAGTTGCCAACTTTGCAAACTTGTTGGGGTCTGCCAGTTCAGGACTAGCCTCTCTGGATCTCTTCCCTCTACTCCTTCTGTAATCCAGCCAGCTGCCTGACTATTCTGCACTCACATACTGACATCCAACCCCACATCTGCCTCAACGTGTACCTGCTCAGTGAGTAGCAAACCTCTTTCCAGGTTGCCAATAGGTCTCAGTGTTGCAAGCTGCATATTTAGATCCAGGATCTGGGCTTTCAAATGTGCAAAGCGTTCACATTTCATACAGCAGTATGCACCCTCAAAAGTACTGGATACCTGGCCCAAGATGTACTCTGGACAGCATTGTCATCATGGAGCGCATTCTAAATATGGATGGTACAGATAAAAATCAAGTAATTTATAGAAGTAAAAAATAACAGTAAATAGATATAAGTGACTCTCTTCTAAAGTCACCCTATTTTAAGTCTCACGCACTTAGAACAACCATACTTTACATCAAAGGAGGTGGGACGGGGGCGGGGCTATTTCTGAGAATTAGTCCCACCCCTCTCCCCATTGCAAATAGTGCAGAGGGGCGGAGAGGAGGCAGAGAGGGGGCGGGAGCTCAGTTCCTGCTCCTGGCTCTTCCATCCTCCCCCCTGCAGATGAGGACGACGTATATCGGCTCGGCGTGAAAACCGAGCTGATATACGTTTCTGCGAATGCAGCCCACATGTGTATTTTTAAATGTAACAATACATATATTTTTTATATATAACAATGTAATCCCTCAATATACCCCCTCAGCACAATGTATTAAACTCTAGGAAAGACAAATATAGCTACAATGTATATGCTATAAAACCACTGTGACTTGATATAAAACACAAATAAAAAAAAGAAATAAAAATGAACTTGCAATCATTTGATCGCTTGTACTATATACTGCAATGCTCCAGTATTGCAGTATATAGCTAACTCTGAAGTGGCAGCTGCCGAGTATGGAGTGGATATGGCTCCTGAGCCCACTCCATACACACTTCAGGACTGCAGGAAGCTTATAATCATTCGGCAGTCCTGAAATGGTTAACATTAGAGATGAGCGAACACCAAAATGTTCGGGGTGTTCGTTATTCGTAACGAACTTCCCGTGATGCTCGAGGGTTCGTTTCGAACAACGAACCCCATTGAAGTCAATGGGCGACCAGAACATTTTTGTATTTCGCCGATGCTCGCTAAGGTTTTCATGTGTGAAAATCTGGGCAATTCAGGAAAGTGATGGGAATGACACAGTGACGGATAGGGCAGGCGAGGGGCTACATGTTGGGCTGCATCCTAAGTTCACAGGTCCCACTATTAAGCCACAATAGCGGCAAGAGTGGGCCCCCCCCCCTCCCAACAACTTTTACTTCTGAAAAGCGCTCATTAGCATGGCATACCTTTGCTAAGCACCACACTACCTCCAACAAAGCACAATCACTGCCTGCATGACACTCCACTGCCACTTCTCCTGAGTTACATGCTGCCCAACCGCACCCCCTCCCCCCCACAGCGCACACCAAAGTGTCCCTGCGCAGCCTTCAGCTGCCCTCATGCCACACCACGCTCATGTCTATTTAGAATTGCGTCTGCCATGACGAGGGACCGCAGGCATACACTGCAGAGGTTGGCACGGCTAGGCAGCGACCCTCTTTAAAAGTGGCGGAGCGATAGCCCACAATGCTGTACAGAAGCAATGAGAAATAGAATCCTGTGCCACCGCCATCAGGAGCTGCACACGTGGGCATAGCAATGGGGAACCTATGTGCCACACACTATTCATTCTGTCAAGGTGTCTGCATGCCCCAGTCAGACCGGGCTTTTTAATTCATAGACACAGGCAGGTACAACTCCCTATTGTGAAGTCCCTGTCGACCCACAGCATGGGTGGCTCCCTGGAACCCACCGGCGGTACACAGAAATATCCCATTGCATTGCCCAACACAGCTGAGGTAGTAGTGTCGTGCTTAATGCAGGTGGGCTTCGGCCCACACTGCATGCCCCAGTCAGACTGGGATTCTTTACAAGTGGACACATGTAGGTTTAACTCCCTGTGGACCCACTGCCTGGGTGGGTGCCAGGAAGCCACCGGCGGTACATAGAAATATCCCATTGCATTGCCCAACACAGCTGAGGTAGTAATGTCGTGCGTAATACAGGTGGGCTTCGGCCCACACTGCATGCCCCAGTCAGACTGGGATTCTTTACAAGTGGACACATGTAGGTTTAACTCCCTGTGGACCCACTGCCTGGGTGGGTGCCAGGAAGCCACCGGCGGTACATAGAAATATCCCATTGCATTGCCCAACACAGCTGAGGTAGTAATGTCGTGCGTAATACAGGTGGGCTTCGGCCCACACTGCATGCCCCAGTCAGACGGGTTCTTTAGAAGTGTACAGATGTATTAAAAACTCAGTGTGCACCTACAGCATGGGTGGCTCCCTGGAACCCACCGGCGGTACACAAAAATATCCCATTGCATTGCCCAACACAGCTGAGGTAGTAATGTCGTGCGTAATACAGGTGGGCTTCGGCCCACACTGCATGCCCCAGTCAGACTGGGATTCTTTACAAGTGGACACATGTAGGTTTAACTCCCTGTGGACCCACTGCCTGGGTGGGTGCCAGGAAGCCACCGGCGGTACATAGAAATATCCCATTGCATTGCCCAACACAGCTGAGGTAGTAATGTCGTGCGTAATACAGGTGGGCTTCGGCCCACACTGCATGCCCCAGTCAGACGGGTTCTTTAGAAGTGTACAGATGTATTAAAAACTCAGTGTGCACCTACAGCATGGGTGGCTCCCTGGAACCCACCGGCGGTACACAAAAATATCCCATTGCATTGCCCAACACAGCTGAGGTAGTAATGTCGTGCGTAATACAGGTGGGCTTCGGCCCACACTGCATGCCCCAGTCAGACTGGGATTCTTTACAAGTGGACACATGTAGGTTTAACTCCCTGTGGACCCACTGCCTGGGTGGGTGCCAGGAAGCCACCGGCGGTACATAGAAATATCCCATTGCATTGCCCAACACAGCTGAGGTAGTAATGTCGTGCGTAATACAGGTGGGCTTCGGCCCACACTGCATGCCCCAGTCAGACGGGTTCTTTAGAAGTGTACAGATGTATTAAAAACTCAGTGTGCACCTACAGCATGGGTGGCTCCCTGGAACCCACCGGCGGTACACAAAAATATCCCATTGCATTGCCCAACACAGCTGAGGTAGTAATGTCGTGCGTAATACAGGTGGGCTTCGGCCCACACTGCATGCCCCAGTCAGACTGGGATTCTTTACAAGTGGACACATGTAGGTTTAACTCCCTGTGGACCCACTGCCTGGGTGGGTGCCAGGAAGCCACCGGCGGTACATAGAAATATCCCATTGCATTGCCCAACACAGCTGAGGTAACGTCAGCTGTAATGCAGGTGGGCTAAAAATTAATTTGATTACACTGTAGGCGAGGGCCCACAAAAATTGCTGTATCAACAGTACTAATGTACATCCCAAAAATTGGCCATGGCCAGCCAAGAGGGCAGGTGAAACCCATTAATCGCTTTGGTTAATGTGGCTTAAGTGGTAACTAGGCCTGGAGGCAGCCCAGTGTAACGAAAAATTGGTTCAAGTTAAAGTTCCAATGCTTTTAAGCGCATTGAAACTTATAAAAATTGTTCTGAAAAATTATTTGAGTGAGCCTTGTGGCCCTAAGAAAAATTGCCCGTTCAGCGTGATTACGTGAGGTTTCAGGAGGTGGAGCAGGAGGAGGAGGAGGAGGAATATTAGACACAGATTGATGAAGCAGAAATGTCCCCGTTTTGGATGGTGAGAGAGAACGTAGCTTCCATCCGCGGGTGCAGCCTACGTATTGCTTACGTATCGCTGCTGTCCGCTGGTGGAGAACAGAAGTCTGGGGAAATCCAGCCTTTGTTCATCTTGATGAGTGTTAGCCTGTCGGCACTGTCGGTTGACAAGCGGCTACGCTTATCTGTGATGATTCCCCCAGCCGCACTAAACACCCTCTCCGACAACACGCTAGCCGCAGGACAAGCAAGCACCTCAAGGGCATACAGGGCTAGTTCAGGCCACGTGTCCAGCTTCGACACCCAGTAGTTGTAGGGGGCAGAGGCGTCACCAAGGATGGTCGTGCGATCCGCTACGTACTCCCTCACCATCCTTTTGCAGTGCTCCCGCCGACTCAGCCGTGACTGGGGAGCGGTGACACAGTCTTGGTGGGGAGCCATAAAGCTGGCCAGGCCCTTAAAGACTGTTGCACTGCCTGGGATGTACATGCTGCTCGATCTACGCACATCCCCTGCAACATGGCCCTCGGAACTGCGCCTTCTGCCACTAGCGCTGTCGGCTGGGAATTTTACCATCAGCTTGTCCGCAAGGGTCCTGTGGTATAGCAACACTCTCGAACCCCTTTCCTCTTCGGGAATCAGAGTGGGCAGGTTCTCCTTATACCGTGGATCGAGCAGTGTGTACACCCAGTAATCCGTCGTGGCCAGAATGCGTGCAACGCGAGGGTCACGAGAAAGGCATCCTAACATGAAGTCAGCCATGTGTGCCAGGGTACCTGTACGCAACACATGGCTGTCTTCACTAGGAAGATCACTATCAGGATCCTCCTCCTCCTCCTCCTCCTCAGGCCATACACGCTGAAAGGATGACAGGCAATCAGCCGGTGTACCGTCAGCAGCGGGCCAAGCTGTCTCTTCCCCCTCCTCCTCATCCTCCTCATGCTCCTCCTCCTCCTCCTGTACGCGCTGAGAAATAGACAGGAGGGTGCCCTGACTATCCAGCGGCATACTGTCTTCCCCCGCCCCCGTTTCCGAGCGCAAAGCAGCTGCCTTTATGGTTTGCAGGGAATTTCTCAAGATGCATAGCAGAGGAATGGTGACGCTAATGATTGTAGCATCGCCGCTCACCACCTGGGTAGACTCCTCAAAATTACCAAGGACATGGCAGATGTCTGCCAACCAGGCCCACTCTTCTGAAAGGAATTGAGGAGGCTGACTCCCACTGCGCCGCCCATGTTGGAGTTGGTATTCGACTATAGCTCTACGCTGTTCATAGAGCCTGGCCAACATGTGGAGCGTAGAGTTCCACCGTGTGGGCACGTCGCACAGCAGTCGGTGCACTGGCAGCTTAAAGTGATGTTGCAGGGTGCGCAGGGTGGCAGCGTCCGTGTGGGACTTGCGGAAATGTGCGCAGAGCCGGCGCGCCTTTACGAGCAGGTCTGACAAGCGTGGGTAGCTTTTCAGAAACCGCTGAACCACCAAATTAAAGACGTGGGCCAGGCATGGCACGTGCGTGAAGCTGCCGAGCTGCAGAGCCGCCACCAGGTTACGGCCATTGTCACACACGACCATGCCCGGTTGGAGGCTCAGCGGCGCAAGCCAGCGGTCGGTCTGCTGTGTCAGACCCTGCAGCAGTTCGTGGGCCGTGTGCCTCTTATCGCCTAAGCTGAGTAGTTTCAGCACGGCCTGCTGACGCTTGCCCACCGCTGTGCTGCCACACCGCGCGACACCGACTGCTGGCGACATGCTGCTGCTAACACATCTTGATTGTGAGACAGAGGAGGAGGAGGAGGGTGCTTTAGTGGAGGAAGCATACACCTCCGCAGATACCAGCACCGAGCTGGGGCCCGCAATTCTGGGGGTGGGTAGGACGTGAGCGGTCCCAGGCTCTGACTCGGTCCCAGCCTCCACTAAATTCACCCAATGTGCCGTCAGGGAGATGTAGTGGCCCTGCCCGCCTGTGCTTGTCCACGTGTCCGTAGTTAAGTGGACCGTGGCAGTAACCGCGTTGGTGAGGGCGCGCACAATGTTGCGGGAGACGTGGTCGTGCAGGGCTGGGACGGCACATCGGGAAAAGTAGTGGCGACTGGGAACTGAGTAGCGCGGGGCCGCCGCCTCCATGATACTTTTGAAGGACTCCGTTTCCACAACCCTATACGGCAGCATCTCAAGGCTGATGAATTTTGCGATGCGGACGGTTAACGTTTGAGCGTGCGGGTGCGTGGCGGCGTACTTGCGCTTGCGCTCGAACACTTGCGCAAGCGACGGCTGAACGGTGCGCTGAACTACACTGCTGGATGGGGCCGAGGACAGCGGAGATGAGGGTGTGGGTGCAGGCCATGAGGCGGTAGTGCCTGTGTCCTGAGAGGGGGGTTGCATCTCAGTGGCAGGTTGGGGCACAGGGGGAGAGGCAGGGGTGCAAACCGGAGGCGGTGAACGGCCTTTGTCCCACCTTGCGGGGTGCTTGGCCATCATATGTCTGCGCATGGTGGTGGTGGTGAGGCTGTTGGTGTTGGCTCCCCGGCTGAGCTTTGCGCGACAAAGGTTGCACACCACTGTTCGTCGGTCGTCAGGCGTCTCTGTGAAAAACTGCCAGACCTTAGAGCACCTCGGCCTCCGCAGGGTGGCATGGCGCGAGGGGGCGCTTTGGGAAACACTTGGTGGATTATTCGGTCTGGCCCTGCCTCTACCCCTGGCCACTGCACTGCCTCTTGCAACCTGCCCTGCTGATGCCCTTGACTCCCCCTCTGAAGACCTGTCCTCCTGAGTAAGCGTTGCACACCAGGTGGGGTCAGTCACCTCATCGTCCTGCTGCTCTTCCTCCGAATCCTCTGTGCGCTGCTCCCTGGGACTTACTGCCCTTACTACTACCTCACTGCAAGACAACTGTGTCTGATCGTCATCGTCCTCCTCACCCACAGAAAGTTGTTGAGACAGTTGGCGGAAGTCCCCAGCCTCTTCCCCCGGACCCCGGGAACTTTCGAATGGTTGGGCATCAGTGACGATAAACTCCTCTGGTGGGAGAGGAACCGCTGCTGCCCAATCTAAGCAGGGGCCCGAGAACAGTTCCTGGGAGTGTTCCCGCTCCTGAGCAGGTGTCATTGTAGTGGAGTGAGGAGGCTGGGAGGAAGGAGGAGCAGCAGACAGAGGATTCGGATTGGCAGCAGTGGACGGCGCAGAACTGCGGGTAGACGATAGGTTGCTCGAAGCACTTTCTGCCATCCAGGACAGGACCTGCTCACACTGCTCATTTTCTAATAACCGTCTCCCGCGTGGACCCATTAATTGGGCGATGAATGTGGGGACGCCAGAAACGTGCCTCTCTCCTAATCGCGCAGCAGTCGGCTGCGACACACCTGGATCAGGAGCTTGGCCTGTGCCCACACCCTGACTTGGCCCTCCGCGTCCTCGGCCGCGTCCACGTCCTCTAGGCCTACCCCTACCCCTCAGCATGCTGTATTACCAGTGATTTGATTTCACAGGCAGGAAATAAATTGGCGCAAGACTGCAGGCCAAATATAATTTTTGCCCTTTTTGGAAAACGAAAGGCCCCACTGCCTCTAGTGAATGAATTATCTAAGTTTAATAACTGTGCTGTGTCCCTGCTTATGTGTCACAGAACGTGAGGGTAGCAGAGTTATTAACTGTGGCAGAGCAGGTATTTTTTTTCCCAATTAAGGAAAGCAAATGGCGAACCCAGCAGTAAAGCGTAGCTGGCTGCGTATGATTTAGCAATGTTTTTCACGCAGCTCACACGTCTCCACAGGCGTTAGGACGGACACAGGCTGGACAAATAGATTTGTTTTCAGTTTTTTCCCACCAACAGGCAGCACTGCGTATATTCAATGAACCTGAGAAGTTTAATAACTGTGCTGTGTCCCTGCTTATGTGTCACAGAACGTGAGGGTAGCAGAGTTATTATAACTCTTGGAGAGCAGGTATTTTTTTTCCCAATTAAGGAAAGCAAATGGCGAAGCCAGCAGTAAAGCGTAGCTGGCTGCGTATGATTTAGCAATGTTTTTCACGCAGCTCACACGTCTCCACAGGCGTTAGGACGGACACAGGCTGGACAAATAGATTTGTTTTCAGTTTTTTCCCACCAACAGGCAGCACTGCGTATATTCAATGAACCTGAGAAGTTTAATAACTGTGCTGTGTCCCTGCTTATGTGTCACAGAACGTGAGGGTAGCAGAGTTATTATAACTCTTGGAGAGCAGGTATTTTTTTTCCCAATTAAGGAAAGCAAATGGCGAACCCAGCAGTAAAGCGTAGCTGGCTGCGTATGATTTAGCAATGTTTTTCACGCAGCTCACACGTCTCCACAGGCGTAAGGACGGACACAGGCTGGACAAATAGATTTGTTTTCAGTTTTTTCCCACCAACAGGCAGCACTGCGTATATTCAATGAACCTGAGAAGTTTAATAACTGTGCTGTGTCCCTGCTTATGTGTCACAGAACGTGAGGGTAGCAGAGTTATTATAACTCTTGGAGAGCAGGTATTTTTTTTCCCAATTAAGGAAAGCAAATGGCGAACCCAGCAGTAAAGCGTAGCTGGCTGCGTATGATTTAGCAATGTTTTTCACGCAGCTCACACGTCTCCACAGGCGTAAGGACGGACACAGGCTGGACAAATAGATTTGTTTTCAGTTTTTTCCCACCAACAGGCAGCACTGCGTATATTCAATGAACCTGAGAAGTTTAATAACTGTGCTGTGTCCCTGCTTATGTGTCACAGAACGTGAGGGTAGCAGAGTTATTATAACTCTTGGAGAGCAGGTATTTTTTTTCCCAATTAAGGAAAGCAAATGGCGAACCCAGCAGTAAAGCGTAGCTGGCTGCGTATGATTTAGCAATGTTTTTCACGCAGCTCACACGTGTCCACCGCCCGTAAGGACGGACAGAGGCTGGACAAATAGATTTGTTTTCAGTTTTTTCCCACCAACAGGCAGCACTGCGTATATTCTATGAATAATAACTGTGTTGTGGCCCTGCCTATACAATTCTTTCCCTGCAGTATCAATGGAGGGTGCAATGCTCTGCAGAGGCGATTTTGAGAAGCCCAAAAAAAATGCAGCACAGCTAACAGCAGCCTGGACAGTACTGCACACGGATAAATATGGCCCTAGAAAGGACCGTTGAGGTTCTTGAAGGCTACACTCACTCCTAACACTCTCCCTGCCTATGCAGCACTTCTGTCCCTAATGCCAGGTGCAACGGTCTGCAGAGGCGATTTTGAGAAAAAAAAAAATCCCACTGCTAACAGCAGCCAACACACAGCTATCAGTGGCCCTAATAAGGACCTTTGGGGGGTCTTGAAGCCTACACTAACTACCAATTCTTTCCCTACAGCAGCTCCGGTATAAACAGCACTGTCCCTCATCTAACTCACACCGCATCTGAGGCGAGCCGCGGGAGGGGCCGACTTTTATATTAGGCGAACACCTGATCTCGCCAGCCACTCACAGCAGGGGGGTGGTATAGGGCTTAAACGTTGCAGGGGGAAGTTGTAATGCCTTCCCTGTCTTTCAATTGGCCAGAAAAGCGCGCTAACGTCTCAGGGAAGGAAGTGAAAGTAACCAGAACACCGCATGGTGTTCGTCACGAATAACGAACATCCCGAACACCCTAATATTCGCACGAATATCAAGCTCGGACGAACGCGTTCGCTCATCTCTAGTTAACATGCATTGTTGGGCTAAATAAAAGTTTGTGTGAAGGAAGGCTGAGAGAATATTTTTCATTTTCTTAATGATATAACGCACAGATAATGAGCGGTAATTAGTGAGGCCGCTGCCAGCAGCTGGAGACGTGTGGAATCTCAGGATAATTAGCAGAGAAGAGGCGCAGCAGAGTATTCTTAATTGCACAGGTAATTGAATTATCATGCAAAACATCCACGAACCCAGAGACCTTTCCATCCATCATGTTATTAAACTGACATCGGGCATAATTAAAGACTCCACATGAATTCATGAATGGGTGTGACTGAGACTTGCCTCTGATTGGCTCAGCGCTGAGCTAATCAGGGGCAAGCCTGAGTCACATCCCCTTCACACCCACTGCAGGACGGCCGCGGGGATCTCAGGCTGCCGGGAGCAGGTGAGTACATCCTTTTTTTTTATTTTTTCACTTTTCAGGATGCATTGCAGGGAAGGGGTTATATATTTAACCCCTTCCCGACAATTCATCCCACACTCACTGGCAGCGCTTGCATTCAATGGAGCCGGCTGTATTGCCGGCTCCATTGAATGCAATGCGCTGGACAGCTCCGGCCCGTTTCTAATGAAACGCGGCTAGGATCAGATTTTCGGCCGATTTTTCGGCGCCGGTCACGCGATTTGCGCATGCGCATCCGTCATGCGATGCGCAAATCGCGTGAAAAAACGCCCGTGTGACTAAGGCCTAAATGACATGAAAAACTTTTTCTGCAGGTCGGTACAATTATGACGATACTAAAATTATTTTTTTTTAGGTTTTTCTACTTTTGCACACGAAAACCCTTATATTTTTACATTGTTGCGTTCAAAGTCCCATAACTTTTTTCCATGAACGGAGCTCTGTGAGGGCTTGTTTTTTGCGTGAAGAGCTGTATATTTTGTTTGTTCCATGTTGGGGTATATATAACATTTTTCATCATTTTTATTGCATTATTTAAAAGGAACAATTAATAAAATCAGCATTTTGCCTCCATTTTTGGGTGTTTTTTTATGATTTTTGCTGAGCAGGAAAAGTAGTATGTTCAATTTATTGTAGAGATTGTTACAGATATGATGATACCAAATATGTGGGACTTTTAACTTTTTCAATTTTTTTTACACAAACGGGAATGCGCTAAAAAGGTTTTAGTTTTTTTTTAAGCGTGCTTTTTTACACTATTTTTATTAATTTATTTTACATTTTTATGTCCCTGTACGGGACTTGAACCATGAAAGCTATGATTGTTATGATAATGCATTATCGCTTACAATAGTGATCACAGGCCATATCAAGCTCAGACACCACTGTATGGCATCCTGTTACCATGACGATTGTCATATCTTGCCATATTCTCTCTGTGAAAGCTTGACATGCCGCAATGTACATTGATGATGACATGTAGGGGGTTACCAGCGGGGATTGATGTTCTCAGGATGTAAGTTTATGTCCCATTATGTTAAGTTTCATCCAGCGAAGGGTGTCATGTGGCGTTATTAAGGGCTAGATATATATATACATATGAAATAGATATATATTAGATGGATAGATAGATGATAGATAGATAGATAGATAGATAGATAGATAGATAGATAGATAGATATGAGATAGATAGATAGATAGATATAGATAGATATGAGATAGATAGATATGAGATAGATATTAGATGGATAGATAGATGATAGATAGATAGATAGATAGATAGCTAGATATGAGATAGATAGATATGAGATAGATAGATAGATAGATAGATAGATAGATAGAAGATCGATAGATAGATAGATAGATAGATAGATAGATAGATAGATAGATAGATAGATAGATAGATAGTAGATAGATTGATATGAGATAGATAGGTAGATAGACGAATGAAAGACTAGTACTTACCCAAATAATGTGCCATTATGTTAAGTACAATCCAGCCAGGATGTCATGTGGCGTTATTAAGGGCTAGATATATAGATATGAGATAGATACATAGATAGATAGATAGATATTAGATGGATGCATAGATAGATAGATAGATATGAGGTAGATAGAAGATAGATTGATATGAGATAGATAGATAGATAGATAGATAGATAGATAGATAGATAGATAGATAGATAGATAGATAGATAGATAGATAGATAGATAGATATGAGATAGATAGATATGAGATAGATAGATAGATAGGAGCTAGATAGATAGATATGAGCTAGATAGATAGATAGATAGATAGATAGATAGATATTAGATAGATAGGAGATAGATAGATATGAGATAAATAGATAGATAGATATGAGATAGAGAGATAGATAGATAGAAAGATATGAGATAGAGAGATAGATAGATAGATAGATAGATAGATAGATAGATAGATAGATAGATAGATATGAGATAGATAGATATGAGATAGATAGATAGATAGATATAAGATAGATAGATATGAGATAGATAGATAGATATAAGATAGATAGATAGATAGATAGATAGATAGATAGATAGATATGAGATAGATAGATAGATATGAGATAGATAGATAGATATGAGCTAGATAGATAGATATACGATAGATAGATATGAGATAGATAGATAGATAGATAGATATGAGATAGATAGATATGAGATAGATAGAAGATAGATTAATATGAGATAGATAGATAGATATGGAATAGATAGATAGATAGATAGATAGATAAGTAGGTAGACAAATGGAAGACTAGTTTCCCAAATAATGTGCCAAAGGTGAGAAAAAAAGTTATGCATGAAAGCGGCCTTTTTGTGATACATTTTATAGCATTATGTTCCCCTACAGCTGACATCTAACCGGGACATTTTTTCAGGAAATTTTTTTTATCAAAAAGCGCCCTGATAACTGCCACATTAGATGCTGCACTGTTTTTCTATGTGAACCACCCTTTTTATAGTACAGTCTCGAAGTGATTGCTTATTATACTTGTTTCTTCCTCTGGATCTTAATCTTATTAACAGTTCCTTGGAAAGACTCCAGGGCCGTGTAAGAAGGCTGAAATAACACGCAGAATGATTGTGCTTCACCTCAGGATTCCAACTTGTTACTGGAGAATCTTCATTTGTTTCTCTCAATTCTGACATTTCATTATATAATTCGAAGTTAATATTCCAGAATCTCAGAATTCTGTATACTTTTTAATTTAAACAGCTTTTTAAAAAATCAAATTCTAATCTTTTAAAATAATTTTATGATTAAAATTTTCTTAGTTTGGAATATTGACCTTTTTTAGAAAGTTGTCCTGTTTTACCCTTCTTACCCCCTTTTTTAGATTTCTCCTTTCTTTCAAAATTCTATCTTTTTTAAAATTTTTAAAGTATTCTGCCTATTTTTGGTCCTCTGTTTTGTTTTTTTTAAACACTGACTTTTATTTAAAATTCTGTTTTTCTTTTTCATAGAATTTTAGCTTTTCCTTAGAATTCTATCTTTTTATTAGTTTTCCTATTTTTTTTTAGAGTTTTGGTCTTTTTTTAATCTCTGAATTTTGACATTTATCGGAGTATTATGTTTTCACGGCCGAGAACTGTTCTATATTTATCCAATTTCCTTCCTTTTTAAATTAAAAGTCCTTGGTAACTTCTATGCCAATAGTGTAAAATGACATCATGTACTTAGTAAATTCCTCCTCCTAACCAACCCTCACAACATCCTCTAGCAGATAGTATCATTGCTATCGTTGCACAAACATTTTTTGTTTGTTTCAATGGTTTTTTATTAAATTTTACAGTTTTAGGGCGCCCACCCACTGGCGTTTTTTTACCTGCGTTTTGCGTTTTGCATTTTTCCTGCACAGGCATAGAGATAACATGTGTTCCTGTCCACTGGCGTTTTTTTTGCGTTGCGTTTGCGTTTTTAACATAGGAACTGTCAGTTGCATATGTGTCCTTATTTTTCTCCTAATGCACCCATGAAAGTCAATGGAAATTAATGGAAAAGCCGCGAAAAACGCCGCGAAAAACGCTGCGTTTTTTTCCCGCGGAAAACGCAAACGCCAGTGGGTGGGCGCCCTTAAAGCAGAAAAAAATCAATGAGATAATCAACTTTCATGTACAAAATGATATAATCGTAGCATGTCATATAGCACACGGAGCCAATTGTACAGTAGTTACCGAGTAGTCTTGATAAGTAATTGCCAGGTGTATAAAAGTGTTATGTTCAAGACTCCATGCATTTTCCTTCTCGCCATAGTAGCTCATGGGCTTATTTCGGGGATGGAGATCATAGTTTCCCCGCTACACAGTAGTTTCTAGACGACCGAGCTCTCCATATGGAAGCATGAAGTTATTGCATGTGAGCATTTTCTCATATACATCTGGTTTACCGAAGTTATATTTTCCCCTATGCTAGGGTCGTTCACACTTTTCCCGTGTCTCAGTATGGTAAGGTTGGATAAAGCCAATATTTCACATCCTAATATGGGATTGCGTATGAGCCAATATTCAACAAGGCAAGAGAAGGGGGCTGCAATACTACACTAAACATTTGAAATACAGCATCCCAATACTTTTAGAGAAGTGGGCAACTCCACAGGACGGGCAACAATGTTCCCCTATTACCACAATCCCTCCAACAGTTATGCTCATGGGGATGCTCAAGCAGGAACAAGCTGTTGATGGCGTTGACATCACAAGCTTGGGCAAACGAAAATCGTGAGATTCACATTTCGTGTTAAAGGGGCATTAGTTGTACATTTCGGATACATCTGGGCCAGTCAGACTGGAGTATAATACCATAGCAATTTGATTTCCATTAGTGTCTCCATATGTGAACTACATGTAAGTGCCTTATGTGTCAGATAAATGTTTTTGCGCTCGTTTCCTCTCCCATTTCATTAGTGGATATATCTTTAGGAAGTTTACCCAGACGTACAGTAAGGTGTAAATGGGTTTTAGCCCTTTGGTTCCTGTACATACTTTTTATGGAGACTCTCTGGTAGTAGCAGAAGCCCCTTATCGTGAATACAATTCTAGATCTAAGTAGCTCATTGGATAGCTCTCTCTGCTGATACATTTGTACATAGTAATTAGATATGTCTGGAGAATTTTTTTTTCTATAAACTCAATAACCCCATAAAGTTTGAGAATCTTTCTTAGTAGTGCGCTCCACCCATTCCCTTAACTTCCTTGGTCATTTTACTTTGAACTGTTTTGCATTTTATTTGGACGCCCAAAACTATACATAACATTCCATGTGTGGTCTATTTAGGGATTTCTATGTACTCATTGCTCCTTTGGATGTGTCCCATGATTCTATTTGCCTTGGCAGCAGCTTCCTGGCATTGTTTGATTAAAGGTTTTTTTTTTATTCAATAGGCCCCCCGTTCGGCGCGAGACAAACCCAAGGGATGGGTTAAAAAAAAAAAGGTTTAGTACTTACCCGAATCCCCGCGCTGCGGCGACTTCTTACTTACCTTACCAAGATGGCCGCCGGGATCTTCACTCACGATGCACCGCGGGTCTTCTCCCATGGTGCACCATGGGCTCTGTGCGGTCCATTGCCGATTCCAGCCTCCTGATTGGCTGGAATCGGCACACGTGACGGGGCGGAGCTACGAGGACCAGCTCTCCGGCACGAGCGGCCCCATTCACCAGGGAGAAGACCGGACTGCGCAAGCGCGTCTAATCGGGCGATTAGACGCTGAAATTAGACGGCACCATGGCGACGGGGACGCTAGCAACGGAACAGGTAAGTGAATCACTTCTGTATGGCTCATAATTAATGCACAATGTACATTACAAAGTGCATTAATATGGCCATACAGAAGTGCTGAACCCCACTTGCTTTCGCGGGACAACCCCTTTAAGTTAAGTGTATTTTTCATGAATATCCTCAAGACTTTTTAGCCATCAATTATCCCCAATGTTTTACCATGTAATGCAAAATCCTAAAATCTGTATGAGTGCCCTAGTTGCACAATATAAATGTCAAACAGCAGGTGTGAACGCGCTGTGCCACTGACCAATTTGACTTCTGACTACTCCTGTGAGCAGCGCCTTTAACCCCTCCAGTGGGATCTGGTCTTAACTGCATGAGCTCCAGACTGTTACTCCAAGAGACATGTTGGTGCAGTGGGAACTGCCACAGCTTAGTTAGAAGCACGATAGCATGGTACTGGAGGCACAGGCAGAGACTTGGTTGATATAACAGACCGAGGTCAGAACAGGTGGCAATTGGGCAAAATGAAGTCAATTAACAACACAAGGTCAGGACAAGATAAGATGGGAAAGCTGAATGAACAGACACGGGTCAGAACCAGGAATCAGGCAGAAATCAATAACCTCTTTGCAGGAACATACAGACCCCATTGCTTGGGCATCATCTGCTGGGGAAGGGTACCTAAAATAGCCATTAAGCTGTCTGGATTGGCTGGGGATGGGAAAGCTGGGTGCTCATGCTGGCCCTTTAAGGGGTGGGCCAGAGCTTTCACTGAACATGTCCAAACACACTTCTGCAATGTATGAAGTACAGTAATTCCTTTGTATAACTAAGAACACATAATGAGTCTTAAGATATGTTATTTAGACATATTTAACTATGGGTTAATTTTATACATAAACACATGTCTTTAAAATACACCATCCAGCTTGTCTGAAGCTCTCGGGGCATGTTG
Source organism: Eleutherodactylus coqui (assembly GCF_035609145.1). Taxonomy (NCBI): domain Eukaryota; kingdom Metazoa; phylum Chordata; class Amphibia; order Anura; family Eleutherodactylidae; genus Eleutherodactylus; species Eleutherodactylus coqui. Next base: position 271,099,613 of record NC_089840.1, on the reverse strand, counting down.
GAACTTGTGGGCAAAATCAGAAAGTGAGATATAAATGTTTGCATTCCAAGTGTAGAACATGCCCAAGATGTTATGTCAGAGATTAGCAGGGACTGTATGTAAACTTTACACAGTGTCAGGGCTTACACACACGGATGTGTTTTTTTCTCTAATCATGGATGTATAAAGGGACAAAATGAAACCAGTGATCTCAATAGGAGTTCAGTGGTTTGGTTTTCACTGCTGGGATTTCTGGGCCATCAATGCTATGGCCAAGAAAAGATAGGACCTGCCCTATCTTCCTCGTACGTAGTAAATACATGTATACGCTATCTTCCCACCTCTTTTTTCAAACTTCTGCGCTGTGGCAGTAAGGCTTTATTCCCACAAGCGTAGAAGCTCGTGAATGGTCCCCTCCCTCCCAATCGCAGGCTCATCTTTGCTCTCCTCCCGACTCGTTCTTTGCAGTGGGAGGGGGTGGAGCAGGGGCAGAGCTAAGCACCATCCCGTCCCGCCTCCTCCCCTTGATGACTATGGACAAGGGTCGGGGAGAGGACGGGAACTTAGCTCCACCCATTTCCCGACCCGTGTCCGCAGCCAGCAATGGGAGGAGGTGAGGCGGGATGGTGCTTAGCTCCGCCCCTGTCCTGCACCCTCCCATTGCAAAGAATGAGCGGGAGGAGAGCAGAGGTGAGCCTGCACGGGGGAGAGGGGAGCAGAGGAAGTGAGTTTAGCAGCCACGCTGCTGAACTCCCTCCCACCTCCGGCCACTGCCATCGGCTCCCAAAGGAGCCCATGCAGCGGCCAACGTATTGCGGCCCAAAAGATAGTTCCAGGACTATCTTTTGGGCCTGACGTAAAAACGCCCGGTGCTATATTGGCCTGGCTGGGGGCTTTTATGTCTCAGGAATATGGCCATGTGATCTGATGCTTTGGAATCCAATGCATCAGATCACAGCCTATATCAGCCAGACGGACAGCCGATATACACTCGTGGGAAAGAGCCCTAAGTCTGAACTGCTGACGAGGGAGATTTCCTATCTCTCATTCAGGTACAGCTACGTTCCGCACTACTGAGCACAATTACGCATACTGTCGTGTGCTTTTGCCCTTAAGCCTAATCTCAAACTGCAAGTAAACTCTGCAGTCATAAGGTATCTTTACACGGTACAATTATAGCCCAATTTATCGCTGGAAACTACAAATTCGGCTGCTAATCATTTGGTGTACACGTGGCCGCCGAAAGGACATCGAGTGAGAAATCTCTCACTAGTCGGAGTAACTTGATTTTTAGCAGACCTAAAAACCAAGCAACTATCAGGCTGTGTAAATATTACTGCGAATAGAGGAAGGCGGACCAGAAAAACCTCCATTAACAGAACGACTATCACTTCTGTGTAAAGGAGGACTTCTAGCTAATATATTGTACACTAGTAATTATTAGGAAATTATAGTACTAGTGTTTCTGGTGGTGCAATGCGCCACACAGCTCTGCTACATGCACATCACGTGCACACACACAGCTGTGGTACATGGGCGGGTGGCAGACACACAAAACTGTGCTACATGCCATGCCCCTGACAGACACAGCTCTGCTATATGGCATGTGCGGCACAGAAACAGCACTGCTACATAACATGCGTCACACAGAGATAGCTTTGGCACATGACATGCGCCTGACAGACATGACATGCGCATGGTACAAACACAGCTCTGCTACATTATATGTGCGTGACAGACACAGCTGTGCTACATGACATGCATGTTACAAACTCAGCTCTGGTACATGACATGCGCATCACAGACACAGCTTTGGCACATGATATGTGCCTGACAAACATGACATGCGCATGGTACAAACCCATCTCTGCTACATTATATGCGCATGACAAAAACAGCTGTGCTACATGACATGCGCATGTTACAAACTCAGCTCTACTATATGACATATGGGTGACGGCACAGACACAGCTCTGCTACATGACATGCACGTGACAGACACAGCCGTGCCACAGTACATGTGCATGTTGCAAACTCAGCTCTGCATCATGACATGTGCGTCACAAACACAGCTGTGCTACCTGACATGTGCATGTTACAAACACAGCTCTGCTATGTGACATACTTCCATGCTGACTATACACATTACACGCACAGCACATTTGACAAGCAGCCATTCACAGTTCTAGTACATTTAGGCTGCACACATGACACACACAGCTCCTGGATAAAATGATGAACCCCTGGGATCCCTGACTACACCCACACTGGTGATCACATGACGGTTACATCATTACAGGTCTTGGTAGTTTCTGTTGGCTTATCCAGTATATAGTACTACCAAACTCCAGAATGGCTCCTCCCACAGCAGTGTCGTCACCACAGGTTCTTCAGCCCACTGGATCTCTGTGGTGGCATTAGGTCAGTGTCTCCTGTCAGGACCGCTGAGTTTTGTCTGACATAATAACGGCTTAGTTGTATTCTTAGTGTGTTAGGACCAGCTATGACAGCACCAGGGGGCAGAGCTATGACGTTGCCAGGGGCAGAGCATATACTAATGGACAAGTGGTCGTTAGTAGTTTGATTCAATTGTCCGAAACCATGGAGTCACATAGGCCTGCATAGGATCTATACACACAAATGCACTGCAACAGTATAAAATGGTAGTGAATGTAGAAAGTCCCTTTAATTTAAAGAGGATCACTTATATCCTCATGTAACTGGCTGTAAAAACACCCATGTGACTGAGCCCTCAAACAGCTGATCAGTTGGAATCCCGAGTGGCAAACCCTAGCTAATATAGGTCATCAATAAAAATGACCTGGAAAACCCCTTTAATATGGCAGTCAGTGGCCTAACAAAGGCCATTAGGCTGGCCATGAACATCTGTCTATTAGGCCATGCTGCAACTTCTCTAAGTGGCCAAAAAGTCAAACTAAGTTGTAAAAGAAAAAAATCCAAATCCCCTCCCCACCAAAAAAAAAAGTGCACATGAACTTTTCTATGCTGTTGGGTGCTGATCTTTGGGGTCTTCACCATGTTGAGGGATCCATACTGTACATGCTTTTTCAGAGTGTCAAGGGTACACATCTGATGTCATCATGAACTTCATGACACAGTTTGTTGACTACTAGATAGTTGCTTGTAAATTACTGGATGACACCTAACTTGATTTGTATGCCCCTATATTTAACTGCTAATCAAATCTAATTATGGTAGTGAGATCTATGATAACTACTCTCCGCTTCCCACACCTATCCCACAGGTCACAGAGAAGTTCTGATACAGACACAACTGGAAGCAATTCATGTTGCATACTAATCTATAATAATTACCAGTTACTGGTGCCAACCGCTGCTGTATACAAGACCGCAGATCTTACTCAACGTTCATGCATCTGAGGCACATAACAGATTGGTGGCATAGAAATACGGGGATTGTATAAGGTGTGGTGTAACTAGTATCCCATGCATTGAGGGCTTTCAATTCAGTGTGGGGGACTAAATGTTTACTTTTAATGGTGCACTTTGGAGGTACTTGTGCTTTGATTTTGGAGATGTTGGCCATGTGGCAAGAAAAGTGGGGCAGTAAATTAATAGATGTGAGTAGATTTCTCATTAGTGAGGAATGTTACATGTAGCAAATGGAATTGAAATGACTAAGACAGAAAAACTTATGGCCACTTTACACATGCCAATAATCGGGGTCAAGCGTTCCTCAGAATGCTCGCTCTCTCAACAATTGGACCACATAACGGGACCACCAATCAGCCGACCAAACACTTATTCATCTGCTGATCGGCAGTCTTTGTACATACAGAGAAATGCACAGCTGACCTGATGGACCAAATGACTGTATAAGCGATTGTTCGTTCCCATAATCTGATTTTTGACCCAAGTAAAAAAACAAAAGGAAAGGAGTGCCGATCGACATGTGTGTCAATTAATGCTGATTACATCGGGCTGAGAACTTGGTCCATGAAAGACCATTGGGGTAATATCTTCACTAGAGATGAGCGAACCCACTCGGTTCGGGTGTTTTTGAACTTGAGTACCGCTTTTTCAGAGTAACTCACTACTCGTACGAAAAGATTCGGGGGGCACCGGGGGGCGGCGTGGTGGAGCAGGGGGTAGCAGTGGGGAACAGGGGGGAGCTCTCTCCCCCCCCCCACTCCCCTCTGCAACCCCCCGCTCACCCCCAGCGCCCCCCCCCGAATCTTTTCGTCTGAGTAGTGAGTTACTCGGAAAAAGCGGTGCTCAAGTTCAAAAACACCCGAACCGAGTAGATTCGCTCATCTCTAATCTTCACTCGTCTCTGCAGCACAATTTATACATATGTCAGACCATTAACATTTTATACATATGTTAAACCCTTAATATTACCACATAAAGAAGTTTTTGTAGATTGTTGTGATCTCGGGGGGCTGTTAACTCAGACCTTCTCCAATTAAAGGGGTTACTTAAAACTTATAGTAAAAAGGTCTGCTCTGAGAAGTGCTCTGATCTTGAAGAGGAGTGGAAGACTTAAGGGCCATTTACAAAATTTGTTTAAATGAATGGAAATGCTTGATTACAATCGTTAGGTCTAACTGCAAGGCCATTGTTTACTACGCATTTCATTTTCGTTTGTCGCTCATTTTCAACCTGCACTAAAAAATTCTTGATTTGCTCACTTCTCACTGCATGTAGACGCTCCCCGCTTAGCAGTTCATATAGAATGTGGCTGATCCCTCTGAAATCAGTGAGTTTGGCCAACATTCATCTAAAGTATATGGGCACCCTTATAAGAGCAGGGTCCCTCAGTAGCACTGAGTATTTTATGAGAGCAGTATGCCTATACAGTGGAGTATATGGTGATGTGTTCATTCATATGATCATGTTAGTGAGGACACGGCTGCATTTTATGGGGGCCTTTTCATAATAGGGAAAAACCGAAACATGCAATGAACATGGTTTCCAATCTCATGGAGGTAACAGAAAATTTTTAGTTTTACTGCTAAATGAGAAACCTGGATGAGGTGTCCAGCACCAAGTGTGTTCCATTCTTTATTTCAGTGGGGTTTGATAACCTGTACAGAGATACTCTTCATAGACTCTAAAACTTTTGAAAGCAAGAGTGTTGGGAATTGGCACCACAAAGGGGCTTAATTTTACACTTTGATATGGGGCCCCTGACCCCTATTACTGCCTTTGGTATATTAATCTATGATTGTGAGGCTACGGACAATTACATGTAGCAGATTTGAGGGATCGGCCCATTATAAGGCTTCGTGCAAAAGCATGCATTCCATTACTGTAGGTCAAGTACAGTGCCCTATGAGCGGAGTGATAAGTGAGTTCAAATATAATTTTACCCCAGTGATAAAAAAAAATCCCTATTATTATCACACACATAAATTACACAAGAGAAGTTGGGCAATTCTCCAGCATTGGGAATTCACTCTTCATTCTCCCTCCCATCATTTATTAGAAAGAACCATCCCTTCTTCTTATTATGACAGTTGATTATACATAGAAATGATTGACTCACATTTGCAGTATTTTGGTGATCACAGGCTTTTAATTCACTTGGGCAGTGGAAATAATCTACTGTGCAGAGCAGAAAACCTGATGATGTCATGAGTTGAAAGAGTTCTTGGGCACCGTGGCAAGTGTGCTAGAAAATTATTATTTGGGACTATTGGGGGACACTAAAGAGACACATCATGGCCTCCTTACAACTGTACACTTAGGCCCAATGTCCACAGACAGATTTGAATTGTAGAATCCGCGTGGGGCATCCTCATGGATGATCTGCAGTTCAAGCCGCCCATAGGGACACATGGGCATCCGGAACTGAATTAAAGAATGCAGATTTGATTTGCGGGCCTCTTGGTCCGGAAAACAAATCGCAGCATGCTCCATTTCAGTGCGGCTGCCGCACGGACGGCTTTCATTAAAGTCAAAGGAAGCTGTCCGACCCACGGTCCATTCGCAAATCACATCATGTACAGGCCGCGGGTTCTGCGGGAAAAACAGGAGATTAAAAAAAATCTGTACTGTGCATGTCCGATGGTGAGCCGTGCGGACAATCCGCAGTACAGATAACCCGGAAGAAGAAGAGTCCATGTCGACGCTGACACCTGCGCACAGGTAAATAGAGTCTCCTGCCGCACACGGAATCCGACCCGCCCGTGGACATGAGCCCTAACCCCTCGGTTCCAGTCTTTTCAACGACAGTATATTTAATCAATTGATGGTTAAATTTACTGGATTTAAATTTTATGTTCTAAAAATAAGCAAAAATGTAAAACTAAAAGTATAATATATAAAGTCTATGTTAATACAAATAATTAAAACATGTCATTGGTTAGACCTCACCAGCAATGCTGAACAGCACAGCCAGTTATAACGGGATTTATGGCTTATTCCACTGTAAAATGTAAACAGCTGAATTAACATGGAAAATGGAAATCTGTTTATGGCATATAAAACATTGCTGAAATTAGTACCAAGGGTCAGACTGTGATACCTGGGCATAGGTCATTGGTTAACAAACGTAATAGAAAATAAAAGTATGATATTTTATGAGAGATAGAGGTTACGCAGAATTTAGTGTGAACTTTTTTATATTTGATGAAATCTAAAAATTGTAATAAAACAAGAGAACAACAGGGCTTCACATCTGTGCTGCAACCTTCGGACGGAGGTTCCATCGTAGATCCAGCACAAAATACCTTTTTCTTCCTGTTACATGCTAGGCAGCTGAGTGGAAACCAAATAGACCCCTTTATAGTCAATGGGGTTTATTCAGCTCTCTTCGGTTTCATCATAAAATGGATCTGTTCGTCCAGGGGATTCCGCTTCCCTGCAGGAAAACAAAGCCGCCAAGCACAGATGTGAAAGCAGCCTTACAACAATAACAAAATAAAGTAGATCATAGAATAAGTAAAGCAACAACACAAGTTTTTTGTATTTTTCAACTTTTTAAAATCTTCAATAAATCTTTTAATAAATGTCTTACTGCTCTATTTTGTGATAAAAGTGAAACATATTTAACTAAATTAAATATAAATATTGAAATTTTATATAAAACTGATTGCCAATATACACCTGGTGAATTTTGCCTTCTGATTAAGGGAATATTCACATGTGGAATTCAGATTTTGTTTTTTGGGGTTTTTTTTAAGTATAAAAATTGAGTTACTATACTAAAAAGAATGTAAATACAACCTACAATCTAAGTGCTTTTGTTTTTATCATTGCTACACACATCGACTGGAATTAGAACACTTAATGTTTTAAGTTGAAGTGCAAAAATAATGTTTTTCAAAATAAGAATAACTAAATCAATTATTTTAACAAGCAAGCATCGGAATTCAAAAACATTCAAGCAGTCCTCCTCCATTTCTTTACCTACATACAATGAAAAATCTCTTTCAATCCTGTGGGTCTGATCATATGAACGTCAATATGGTTACCTTTGTCCTCTCTGATGCTAAATGCAGTTTTTGTAGTTATTATACATTTATTATTTCTGTAAAAGAAACATCAATAAAATTATAATTATGAAAAACACTAAAATTAATAAAATATTATAAAACATTGCATCCTGTTTCTAAAAACACTCCGATACCTTATGTTTCATTGACATAAAAAGGTTACAAAGTCACTTTTTTTCTATTAATCATAATTTGAAAATTACTTGTTAGTTGTGGAACCTAAAAAAAACACATATTTTATTCATTTAAATAACACTACACATATTTACCATTTCTAAAATACTGTTATGTCAGTGTATCATGTGAAGAGTTTGTCTAATGTAAAATAATTCTATAAAAAAGTAAAAGGATTTAAATCTTATTTTTAAGCAATTAAAAAAAGGATCTGCTTAATCCACGTATTAAACGAGAACATAAAATCTAAGTGCCAGACATCCGGAAAATTTTAAGTTTTTCTACAATAAAACCCATTAAACAATATAACACGGGATATTTAGTCACAGTAAAAAGTTAAAAACAAAAAAGTGCATTTAAAGCATAAATAATAATTAAATTAAAATTACATTAAATGAAAATGGTAAAAAGAACTGCCCAGGAAAGTTTTCGCTTTTAAATAATTTCATATGAAGCCTGTTTAAATGAAATTAGTTTATGATAAAAAAAAATGTTAAATATCATTTTTTTCTAACACAGAAAAGTGGTTTCTCTCAAATGGAAATATTTTTTAAAAAGTTATTAAATATAGATAATTGTAATTTATTTTGTGAAACATTTGAATCAAATAATTCAGACAAGACTGTATGACTTGAAAAAAAGAGAACCTTTTTTGATATATAGTTAGAACATAAGCTTTTGACCCTCTGTACGAAGACAACGGGACTAGTTCAAGGTAGTTTTTTTGTAGCTAGTATTGCTAAAAATGTAAGTAAAGTTAATTTTTCTGAATATTATATACTATCGGGTGTCATTATGGATATGATGTGATCTCAAGAATGACACAAGTTGCACTAGAGTCTAATATTAAATTGATAATTAACTATCCAAAAATGTAATAATTCAAGTTTGTGAAAAAAGTCTGATAAAATCAAAATAAAAATATTCAAGGATAAAGGTAACATCTTGAAGCAGACCAAGTGGACTGATTAGTCATTTTTTTTAACCATCAACTTTTTTATGTTTCACAGAAGTGATTAAAACAGTAATAATTATAACAGTAATAATAATAGCTTTCATATATCATACTAAAGTCTTCATTATACAATGACTTCATGATAGACTTACACAGTGTATATTTCCATAATAAAAACTATGGAAATTAGGTCATTAATCTTGTTTATTCTGACAGTTTGCAACCTGAAACCTTTGAAACAAATCTACTTATCACCAAACATTTGCAGCCTCCATATCATAATCTGTCTATCAGGCTTAGAAACAGTACATCTACAAAATATATGATGATTTGCTTGTCTGATTCTTTGGAATCACCAAATTGTAAATTTTGGCAAGAGCATAAAAAGTAAATGTGATTGCTTTGGCTTTGGCTGTGGCTCCAGGGTGTAATTTAAGGACTTGGACACTTTTTTGAGGAGTCTGTTAAGTGATCTATTTTAGCACTTACCCAGACTTTATTGAAAATGTGCCCAATTTCTCTGAAGCCCCTACTCCACTCGGAAAGCTTTTATTTTTCTTTTGGACAATGGTTCTGTCAATAAGTTAGTCGCCTATGGTGGGGCATGTGACCCATAGTGTCATTATTATACCCCCTTCATTACACACAGTGCGCTCATTCCCGACGTCCAGTATCTGCACTTGCCTTTTTACATCTTTGCACATGTGAATTCACAGTGAACTGTATCTGTCGTTTTCTATATTTTTTTTCCTGTTTTTACTATTGTTTTTGCTGCATGTTTATGCTTTACAACTAGATTTGTTAATTTATTTTATTTTTTTTAATTACAGCAAAGTCCATGAAAAAATGTCCACAGGTGATTCAAAAATGTTTTCCTTATCCACTACGGATCCTTATAAGGTTAGCAATAATTTAATGATTCTGTTCCGAACATGTAATGTGATGTTGCACAAAGTCCAATCTCAATAGAAGTGAAAATGAACCAAAACAAAGAGTTCCATTCAAATCACTTTGAATCACACAGCTCTTCATTCATGTTGGGCATCTCACAATTTATCATTTGGCTGTTGCCTAATCTATGTTTTCTAGTCACTATGACAGTTACAGTTAATGGCTTCCATTGCTACATTTCACATTTTTGAGATCTAATTATGCATTAGAATAGGGCTCAGCATGTTTAAGTTACCACACCTCTACTATAGATGACGTAACATGATAATAAATATAATCGACACTGCAAAAAGCACAGTGTGCATCAAGTTATCATTACAGGTGAAGCTGTGGTCCTTTATTAGACCCAAGGGATATAATGATTTGGCTGTTCTACATGAGAATCGTTATGGGAATCTCTTTTATCTCCTCCGTACAAAACAGTCCTTATCCTATTCTCTGCTTTAGATGAGACTTTCAATGGCCACCACTTGTATAACCATGGAAATTCTGGAGTAACAGTGAGAGCTGTAGTTTTCCAGCTGCTTGTAGCCTTGTTAACGTGACTCTCAAGATGTCAATGGGTTTATGGAGGAGGAGGTGTGTCAGCAAACTGCCTCTTAAACAGTTCTATCCACACCCTCTCCTGGAGAGGAACCAGGATGCTTGCAACTAAGCCCAAGTCTGGCTCTGATCTTCTAAGAAATGGTCTGTAGAAGTCTGGTGAAAAGTCAATGGCAGATCCTTCACCATACTTGGGGTTTTCTTGCTCCTTGATAACAGGTGGAAAGCCCCCAAAACTACTTGCATTTTTGCACATAACAACAAAGGGACAGATGTTTGAATCTAACTCCCTGTTTGAAGCGTGGGGGTCTAAGAAAATCACATTCAGGGACCCTTTGCTAAATAAAGTCTAATGAAAGCATAGGATTACAGTGCATAATGCTAGGAGAGTCATTAAAAAGAGTAAAGAATTAAAAAAGAGACAGGAAGACAGTGGTTTCTCGATCTTCCCGGCTTGATGTATTCACTCCGTGCGGGGAAGATAGGGCAGGTCCTATATGTTCTCAACCGTACAAATCGTGGCTGAGGAATTTTGGCAATGAAAGCGAAAACACTGAACTCCTATTGAGATCAGTGGTTTTGTTTTGTCCCGTTATACGGCCGTGATAATCACGCTCATGTGTTTAAGCCATATGGATCACGACATCCATATCATCTGTCAATCATAGAGAGGATGGCTGGGGATTGGAGGACACTGCGGGCAGCAGTGGTAGTCCAGGCCCCTTTATTGGACAGTTCGGCACTGATTTACATACAGCACAGGAAGGATGGAACCTGATTTTTACATAGTATGCAGGCATTACTAGCTTTGGCATACTCTGTAGTTTAGTTTGCCCTACATGCTATTGGTAACACTAGAAGCTCCAAGCTGCTGACAGTTTCTTTTTAAAGCTCAGTAGTAAAAAAACATTTTATACTGATGTTGTTGCAATATAATAACTTTATAATAGTCGATATACTGTATATATTTTTCATAACTGTATTTAGCAGCTATGGAGATAAGCTCGTAAATCCAGCTTATCCTGACAGTTTGTACCTTGTAACCTTTAAAACAAAACTATTTACAATAACCTGTCTCAAACTGGATCCGGCCAGTCGTGACCTCCGAATCAGAATCCTACATCCGGATGGAATAAACATTACAAGTAGATGCAATACATGTTCAGACTGTAATTTGTTTGCCTGACTTTTTAGAGATAGTAAATTGTTAAAAAAAAATTGACAAAAACAACCAAAAAGATCGGGCGGCCTTTGCTGCATTTCCCACATGTTAGTAGAATACAGTGTAGATGGTTTTTAAGTCTATTACAGTCTTGTCTTATCTGTTGGCTCTAGGAATGACATGATAAAGCGAAGTGGCTATCGGGTACCTTTATACAAGTTGATTATCGTCCAAATTATTGCTGGAAACAGTGGATTTGAGCGATAGTCGTCCGGTATACAAACAGCCACGGTTGACAAGGCACTTAGTGAAAAATTCCTCACTTGTTGGAGTTGTTTGGTTTTTAGCAGAACTAAAAATAAAGTGACTGTTGGGCTTTTTTTTAAAGGAGGGGCCGCTCAATCTTTGAGTGACTCCTATTTACTGTGAATAGAGGTAGGTGGCCTGAATAATCCCCAGCCACTCTGCCTCCATTCATTTTAACGACTATAACTCCTGTGTAAAGTGTAGGAGCTAAAGTCCGGCAGTAGTCCGTGGGACAGCTGACAGGCACTTTTGCTTATGTGCCAAACAGTCGTCCCATGTAAAGGGACCTTAGAAATCCAGCTGTATCTAAAGGGGTACACCATCTAATAATGTTATGGTCTGTCACTAAACATTTGACCGACACCGATCTGGAGCACGAAGGGGCATGTTCAAACATGTCAGTACCGCCACATAATTTGTGGCAGCTACAAGACGTTTCCTATCGGCATGAACCAATATTCCTGCAGAGCAGTTTCATTCCCTAGTGGAATCTACGCTACAAGTAATTTCTACAGTTCTGAAGGCCAAAGGACATCCAACCAGTGGCATGCCATTAGGGGTCACAATTGCGATTGGGCCGCTGTGCTGAGGGGGCTCAGAGGCCACACCATATACAAAATGAACATTGAGCGCATTACCGGCCAATTGCACCATTGGCCGTGTTATTGATGCAGCTGACTGTGTGTGGTTGTGGGAGGAGGAGAGATGGAGAGAAGAGGAGGGGAGGAGGGGAGGCAGCGCCGCATGTTGGAACTCGGAGAGGGAAGGGCTGTAACCGGGGGAAGCCGGCAGCCAACTACAGGCTGCAGACTCCCACAGTGCATGGTCCTTCTACTGAGAGATTGCAGTTGTGAGTGGTCACAACTACAGTCTATCAATGCACTGCCGAGGAGGGTCTAGGTCCCCACTCTACTCTACTGTCTACCCATGTCTGGACAGCCAGTAAATGAAAGTGCAGGAGGACCTTTGGCCGGCGTAACAATGCAGATCACATGAGTCAGCTCCGGTCATGTGATCCACATTCCTATACGACCAAAGATCCTGGACTTTCATTTACAGGCTATCCGGAAATCTCTCCAGGGGTGAGTAGAGTGGGAAGTGTACTTAAATATGTATAGCTGGTATAAGTTATAGCAGCTGTACATATCTAATTACATACAGGAGATCTCCAGACTACACCAGCATGCTTCAGATCACTATATACAGGGATGGAGGGGAATATACATCTCCTGTATATAGTGATATGAAGCATGCTGGTGTAACCTGGCCTAGTTTATACCAGTATGGTTGATATTACTATAGATAGGATGCATAGCTTATATCAACTGTACATATATAATTTTATACAGAAAATACCCAATTTGGGTGGTTTCACACCTGCACTGGGGGATTCTGCTTTCTTGTTCGATTCGGGGAGCAGGAAAGAGGAATCCCCGTCACCGAATATAAGTCCCAAGACATTACATAAGTGACATAGTTGTTGTTGTCAAGACTGTAACTGCCAGTACAATAAATTAATAGCATCACTTAGACCCCCTTCACACGTGCATATGCGTATTTGTGCGTACATCGGCATATTTGACTTTTTTCGCACATAAGACATTTTCAAATGGCTAATTAATCTAACAAGTTCCAGATGCGTTCTCTTTGGATTTACGCAGCGCATCAAGCATCTCCTTACATATTGCACATGCATTTGCGCATCCCCATTGACTTTTGGTGTGCACAGAAAAAAAATGGTGCATTTTTTTTAACGAATGAAATGCGCAGAAAATATTCACATGTTAATGAACCCGTTGTGATCAATGAATTCTATTCTCTGCGTATTGCATGTGCAAATATGCCCATTATAACTGGCCTTATAATGATCGGTGTATGCTGTAAAAACGTGTATATACCCAACTGCAGCAGATTGACTTTTCTTCAGCTGTTTTTGCCAACGTAAAAATGAATATTAATTAAACACTAATATACAGCATATTCTTCGAAACACAGCACATATATATATATATATATATATATATATATATATATATGTTCTATTACAAACAAAGGCTCAATCAGCAACATCAGACAAAAACTAAAATGCTGTAGTTATGTCTGTAAAAGTGTAAAGAGGAAAAATGAAAACAAAAATTGCCCCGCAATCAAGGGGTTAAACAATGTATAAAAATGGCACCCAACAGGAGGCGAAAGGACTTTATCAGTTTCCACTAATCATAAAGATTATTAACAATTATATTAATTAATAAATACATTCTAAATGAAAGTCAGCATTTTATTCTTCTTGTTCTTTCTGTTCTTCTTATTCTACTTCATCTTGTTCTTCTTCATCTTCTTCATCTCATCTTGACTACGATATAACCCTCCCTCCTTATAGTCCATAAGAAAAACACAACTTGTCCTCATTCACCTCCATTATGACCTCCAGAAGCCCGTGGACGTCCTTCAGAATTCTTCAGAAAGACGCAAGAGAATCTTTATCTCAGAAACAAACAGGAGGGAAGAACACAACAATATCCCATCCCCGCTGCCCCCCATGGCACACTCTGAGGGTTCATACAGTGCATAATTAAAACTAAGGATCGGCAATGAAAGAGGAACGGGTCGCTCATGTTCTAAAACTCAAGAACATCTTTATTATAAACTTGGTAGATTTAATTTTGACCTTTCTTGCATTTTTTTTATCTCTGCCTCCTCCAAAGATTCTATTGAAATGCTTCTTTAGGATACTGGTTTCTGGTTATATGTAAATAAATGTTAATCACTGTATTAATGAAAAGTTCTGCAGCTTTCTAATATACCTTATGCTTAAGTTTATCGTAATTTTCAAGATATTTGCTTGTTGTCTGTGTCAGATAGATAGATATGAGATAGATAGAGATGAGATAGATAGATAGATAGATATGAGATAGATAGATAGATAGATAGATAGATAGATAGATAGACATGAGATAGATAGATAGATATGAGATAGATAGATGGATGGATAGATAGATAGATAGATAGATAGATAGATAGATAATAGATAGATATGCGATAGATAGATAATAGATAGATATGAGATAGATAGATAGATAGATAGATAGATAGATAGATAGATAGATAGATAGATAGATAGATAGATAGATAGGAGATAGATATTGATCTGTCATTGCAGGATTGTTGAGTTGCCCTTATATTTGTCTATGTGTATAGAATCCCTCACTCTCCACCTCGCCATACCGTGCATATCTCCAGCCATTTTACCTTCTGTATCACCCCATTACTTGTAGTATGTAAGCTCGTTGGAGCAGGACCCTCGTCCCTATTGTTTCCACCAACTGATTACGATTGTAACCGTGGTTCTGTAATTTTTTGTACTTTTGTCTTTCTGTATTCCCCCCTGTCTATGTAAGCGCTGCGGAATATGTTGGCGCTATACAAATAAAGATTATTATTTTATGAGATAGATAGATATGAGGTAGATAGATAGATATGAGATAGATAGATAGATAGATATGAGATAGATAGATGATAGATAGATAGATAGATAGATAGATAGATAGATAGATAGATATGAGATAGATGATAGATAGATAGATATGAGATTGATTGATAGATAAATAGATATGAGATAGATAGATAGATATGAGATAGATAGATAGATATGAGAGATAGATATGAGATAGATAGATAGATATGAGAGATAGATAGATAGATAGATAGATAGATAGATAGATAGATAGATAGGAGAGAGATAGATAGATAGATAGGAGAGAGATAGATAGATAGGAGATAGATAGATATTAGATAGATAGATATGAGATAGATAGATGGATAGATAGATATGAGATAGATAGATAGATAGATAGATGGATAGATAGATATGAGATAGATAGATAGATGGATAGATAGATATGAGATAGATAGATAGATAGATAGATAGATAGATAGATAGATAGATAGATAGATAGATATTGATCTGTCATTGCAGGATTGCTGAGTTGCCCTTATACAAATTGAATCATTGGCTAAATTGTCATGTTGGTTCGGCTATCACCTATTGCCTACAATCAGGAAAGAAGACCTGATTCAGTGATTGGGGATTCCAGTATGACCTGATGGAAAAGAGTCATCACAAATAGTGAATTATTCAGTTTCTGTCCAGCGGTGTCCATCTATATCTGTTTCTGGAACTGCTGGCTGACAACCAATATGGAGTCCACTATTAGTAGCACAGGGGTAGTCAGCCGGCTTTCCTAGACTGCAGTATGAGGGACCATTCAGAGGTCTGGGAAATCCAAATGACTGTAGGAATCTCTTGTATCTCCTCTACACATCTGCAAAACAGTCCTTATTCTGTTCTCTGCTTCAGATGAGACCTTCACCTGCCACCACTTGTATAACCATGGAAATTCCAGAGATGCCAGTGAGAGCTGTAGTTTTCCAGCTGCTTGTAGCCTTGTAACGTGACTCTCAAGATGTCAACGGGTTTATGGAGAAGGCATTGCCAACCTGGTAACTATAATACAGAGGTGTGTCTGCAAAGTGCCTCTTAGAGAGTTTTCTCCACACCCTTCTCTGGAGAGGAACCAAAATGGATACCACTGAGCCCAAATACGGCAGATCTTCTGTATGGTCTATAGACGTAGTGTCAGATTCTTCACCACGGTGGGGGTTAGGGCATAAAAAGGGCAAAATATACACTGCTCCAAAAGATCTTGGGAATACTTAAGCATCACAGTATAACCCACAAGTCACTTCAACTTCAGGAATATCAATGTGTCCAATTAGGAAGCAGAAGTGATTGCGAATCAGTCTCACCTGCTTTGGTGCAATGAAGAGACAACAGAAGCACCAGAGAGGTGATAGCAAGACACCCCCAAGAAAGGACTGGAGACAATTCCTCTCGCCTTCTCTTTTTTGACTGATTCTTCTCTGATGATGATTATCCATTCAGTCGCATCCGACGCTCTGTCACTCCATGGGTCAATATTCTCCACGCATTTCTGTCTTTCACGGCTTCTTTCAATTACGTGATTGACATGTTGGGGGTGGCCTTGATTGTATCTAGCCATCTTGTTCTTTGTCGTCCTGATCTTCTCTGTCCACTGACTTTTTCAAGCATCAATACTGTTTCCAGTGAGTTAGCACTCATCACATGTGCAAAAAACGAGAGTCGCTGTTTGACAATTTGGGCATGATCTAACACTACCTTGTTCGTTGTCATGGCAGTCCAAGGTATCCGTAGCATTCTCCTCCAGCACCAGAGTTCAAACGCACAAGTTTTCCTTCTGTCTGTTCACTTAAGCTTCCAACATTTACAACCATACGCCATTATGGGAAAGACGATTACATTGACCAGTCTGTTTTTTTTGCAATGCTAATATCCTTGCTTTTCCATATCTTTTCCATTCCTTGCGTTGCATTCCTACCAAGTATAATCCATCTCTTGATCTCAGGTCCAGATTGCCCATTGCAATCCATTTTGGATCCAAGGAAGATGAAATCTTCGACCGTCTCGACTTGTTTGTTGTTAATTTTTATGTTCACTTTACCGTTGCCTACCATAGTCAGGACTTTTCTTGCTGTTGAGATACAGTCCCATGCATTCGCTTTCCTTTTGCACTAGTTGGATATGGTATTCCAGGTTCCTTTCACTTTCCGCAAGCAGGGTGGTGCCATCTGCATATCGTTGGTATGAGCCACTGTATGTTTACCGACAATATAGACACCCCAACACACGGTTGAGGCAGGCTATTACATTGCTTTCATACAGTGTGCTCCCACCATGTATGAAAGCAATAGTGCACTGGCAAACAGTAGGGCGGCAGTATTGCACTACTGTGCATGACAGCTGTTAATTGCACAGTCACAACTGTCCTACGCATTTATACTCTAAAACCTTTGACACACATCACATGGTTTTCTTTATAAGAAATGATAAACAGCCTTATTTCAATTTTTTTAATTAACATTTTTTGGGGGGTGGACAAAGTGATAACGAGCGATAATTTCGATTCCCTTTAAAGTCTATGAGAGGAAAAATTAACTTCTCTTATTTTTCCCCAGAAGGTTCATAAGGTGGCGGTGGTTCAATGAATGTGGTGTGTTGCCTTGCAGTGCTGCGGTCCTAGGTCTAAGGACAACATCTGCATGGACATTGCAAAACTCCATTCAGATGTTGCCCCTGGACAAATTTGAACCCAGAACTCCAGCACTGCAAAGCAGAACTGAGCCACCCCACATGTTCTTTCATCACCAGAAAACGACAGGAACCAGAGGAATAAAAACAAGGAGAACATAAAAACACCACACAGATGTTGTCCATGGTCGGATTTCAAACTAGAACTGCAAAACTGCAAGACACCAATGCTAACAATTGAGCCACCACATTTGCTCATTTCTCTCCAAAGGAAGAGAAGAAGAAAAAACACAAAGAGCATAAAAACTCCATGTAGATGTTGCCCATGAACAGATTTGAATCTGGGACTCCAGCGCTGTAGGGCAACATTGCTTACCACTTCACCATCACACTTCTTCCTTCTGCTTCCTCAGTTAATTTTGCCATTGTTTTTCTTATGGTGTTCAACTTCGTCGATATGATCACAATGATACCAAAATAGTATTATTTTTTTTTAGATTTTTCCACTTTTGCACCATTAGGCCTTAGTCAGACGGGCGTTTTTAGCCGCGATTTGCGCATGCGCATGCGTCCGGCGATTTTATAAAACCATTGCTTTGCAATGGTATCGGACACATGAGCGCTTTTTATGCGCTCGTCCGATAAATTATAGAACAAAAAATCGCAGATCGCACCTATCTGCGATCTGCGATTCCTGTTCTCTTCTGTATATGCGCTCAATGGGGCCAGCGGCAGCAGCGCCGACCCCATTGAGAACATATAGAAGACAAATCATTCTTCTCTGCCACAGCTGTAACAGCTGTGGCAGAGAAGAACGATGTTTGCCCATTGAATTCAATGGAGCGGCAATACAGCCGCTCCATTGAAAGCAATGGGCTGCCGGCGTGCGCGGGGTGAATTGTCGGGAAGGGGTTAAATATATAAGCCCTTCCCTGCAATTCATCCTAAAATGTGTTAAAATAAAAAAAAATTGTATACTCACCTTTCCGCTGCAGCCGGAGTCCAGCCGTGGCCGCTGTCAGTTCTCCTGAACTGCTTCTCAGCACTATTCAACCGGCGGGGCTTTAAAATCCCCGCCTGCCGAATGATCTGCCTCTGATTGGTCACAGCCCTGACCAATCAGAGGCTGGTTTCACTCACACACCCATTCATGAATTCATGAATGGGTGAGTGACTGCTGCCTCTCAGCGCTGAGCCAATCAGGGGCAGGTCTGACTCACATCCATTCATGAATTCATGAATGGGTGTGAGGGAGGCATGCCTCTGATTGGCTCAGCGCTGAGCCAATCAGGGGGCAGGTCTGACTCACACCCCCTTCACACCCACTGCAGGACGGCCGCACGGAGCTCCGGCTGCCGGGAGAAGGTGAGTATACAATTTTTTTTTATTTTAACACATTTTAGGATGAATTGCAGGGAAGGGCTTATATATTTAAGCCCTTACCAACAATTCATCCCGGGCTCGCCCGCAGCGCATTGCTTTAAATGGAGGCGGCTCTATTGCCGTCTCCATTGAATGCAATGCGCTGGACAGCTCCGGCCCGTTTCTAATGAAACGCGGCTAGGAGCAGATTTTCTGGCGATTTGCGGGCGACTTGCGCGCACCGGTCACGCGATTTGCGGATGCGCATCCGTCATGTGATCCGCAAATCGCGCGAAAAAACGCCCGTCTAACTAAGGCCTTAGAAGCCTTTTAGGGGAAAATAATAGTTTTTTTGGTATTGTGGCATTCAAAGACCCAGAACTTTCTTACTTCTTCATGGGCGGAGCTGTGTGGGGGCTTGTTTTTTTGTGTGACCAGCTGTAGTTTTTACTGGTACTGTTTTGGGATACATATGACTTTTTTGAGTACTTTGGCTCCTTTTTTTTGCCTTTCATTTAAAGCATTTTCTATGCGGAATGAAAAATGTATTGTATTGGTCATTATGGCTGTGGAGATATCAAACATGTTTTTTAATTTATTTTTTTTCAATAAAGAAATATGCAAAAGTACACAAGAAAGTTTTTTTGTAATTTTTTTTTTTTAAATCTCACACTTTTTTTCCTTTTTTTTTTACATCTTTGTAGAGGGCTTGGACCTGCACTTTTAAGATTTTTCAGATCATATACTGCAGTACTTCTATACTGCATTGCATCATCACTTATCTTTCACAATAGAAGCCATGACAGACCTAGAGGCCAATGTTAAGCCTCCAGTTGCTACTCATCAGTCCTGCACTATTGGAGAGCTCACTCTCTTTGTTAACTGCTTACATGCCACGATCAATATTGATAAAAGCATGTAAGAGGTTAACGGCAGCAGGACCCTGACTTCTAGTTACAGCCAGCTCCCATTGTTGATGGTATGGGTTCAGCTTCTGAGCCCTAGCCATCTACATGTTATACATGTACAGCATTCTAACAGGGGCGTAACTATAGGGGATACAGGGGATAAGGTTGCACCCGGGCCCAAAACCCCTAGGGCACCTATAATACCTATCTTCTCCATTTAGGGAACCTAGTAGTATAAATAAAGAATTATAGTTGCGGGGCCCTGTTATAGATTTTGCATTG
Source organism: Eleutherodactylus coqui (assembly GCF_035609145.1). NCBI lineage: Eukaryota > Metazoa > Chordata > Amphibia > Anura > Eleutherodactylidae > Eleutherodactylus > Eleutherodactylus coqui. The sequence goes on along the minus strand of NC_089840.1, from coordinate 271,079,384 downwards.
GGGCCCCGAATCTTCATGTTACGCCTCTGGGTATGGATAGAGATGGTGAGGAAGGAGGGGGGAGCAGATAAACTTTTGCACCCGGGCCCCTGAGCCTTTAGTTATGCCCCTGATCCCAGACTTACTGCTTCCCTGCCATGATGTACAGTACGAGTATCTTATGGGGCAGAAAAGGGTTAAATAATCCAAATCAGCAGATTGACATGAAGCTTCACTTTTCTTTAAGCAGTGAGGTTCTGCAGCAGCTAGGGCGTGCATTAGAAAAATGCAACTACTTATCATGAGTTTAAAATTCTTGATCTTTGGCTTGAGTCTTCGGCGAGACAACAGATCCATTGCATTGCAGTAACTATTAATTCTTCTCCTTCTAGTGGACAGCTATGGGAATGCGCCATCGTCCTGAGTTCATTGCGTTCACCATCCAGGCACGGGGCCAGCCTGGGGTTAATGAGGCTGAATATTATCAGGTTGTTACAGTGCAATGATGAAAGAAGATTCTCTTCACTGCCAGCTGGGCGCGGTGCCAGCCGTCCACATGTGGGAGGTGCAGAGAGCGCCCGAGTTAGGCGGAGAGACTTGTTCTCAGTGATGGGAGAGAGTTGTCAGAGTTCAGTGAATGAATCAGTAGTTGTTTCCGCTGTGAGTGAAAGTGGAGAATTGCGCAACACACGGACATTAAAAGATTAGACAGAGCTAATTCTGCGGGGAGCTCCAGAATTAGTGATTAATAATTTGGCTAATATATCCACAAATTAGTGATGACAGATAAAGTGCGGCGGCTCAGCAGTCATATATATGAGTCAGAGAAATCTATTCTATTGGTTGCGGTACGCACCGAACTCATAGGTGATGATTGTAGAAATTCACAATAATTGGCTGAAAATACCCATTTTTAGTAAGAACACCTGATTTAGGGCCAGCAATGGCGCTCTGCTTGGCCCTCACACACAGTGTTTGTTTTAGGGGCATTCCAATCCACCACACGAAGTGCCATACATATCTGATAGGGACCTCCATGTACCGCAGAGCTCCAAGCTGTCCAGGACCAAGCAGGACAATCCCCACGCTGTCGTGGGCAGTTGGGCGTATGTTTCGGGCTCTGTCGCCACATCGCCATGTCATTACACAGCGCCCTGCATCGGACTGTCATATTGTATCCCCTGGTGGCGCCTGTTTTCCCCTCCTCCATTAGATGTAGGCAGTGGGGCAGCACTTCTTCCATACAGTAGATCATAAGTTGAGAAGAGCTAACTACGTAAGGGGGAACTACTGGGGGCATCTTTACTGTGTGGGGGGCACTACTGGAGACACTTACTGCGGTGGTGCTATTGAGGACAGCTTTACTGCGTTGGAGGAGCTTTATTTGGGGCATCTTCACTGTGTGGGTGGCACTACTGGGTGCATCTTTACTGTGTTTGCAGGGTATGATGGGGGCATCTTTACTGCATTTGGCGGTCACAACTGGGGGTATCCTTACTGTGTAGAGGGAATTACTGGGACATTTTTATTGTGAAGGGCATTACTGGGGGCATCTTTACTGCATTCGAGGGGGGCTACTGGGGGCACAACCTAGGGTATCATTACTGTATTTGGATGGCACTACTAAGGCATCCTTATTGTGTAGAGGCAATACTGGAGGCACTTTTATTGTGAGGAGCCTAGTACACTACTGGGGACATTTTTACTGCATTTGAGGAGTACTACTCAAGCATCTTTATTGTGTGGGGGCATTCCTAGGGGCATCTGTATTGTGTGAGACCACTACGATAAAACACTTTTATTGTAGGGGGGAACCACTACTGCCATCCTTGTTGTGTGGGGGCACTACTGGAGGCATTTTTTATTGTGGAGAGCCTGGGGCACTACTGGGAACATCTTTACTGCATATGAGGAGTACTACTAAGTTACTGCCGTAAGAGAGGAAGAGGATGTTCTGGGGTCTGAGGTCTTTGCGAGGTGGCAGAGAGAAGCTACGTCATAGAAAGGGAGGAAACGCAGCAGAGCTAAACAGCGGGACACAGACAGGTAAACAGCGGCATCCTATGACAGAGAGTGCTGGCTGATACTGTCTGCACAACCGCAATGTCAGAAACCTTCGCCAAGAGAGCTGAGGTTGTTAAAGAGACATGGTCCTGTCACGCGTTGCTTTAATCATCTCCTTCGAGAGACTTCTCCCTCACTCGGAGGTACCGAGTACACCGGGAAAACTGTGAGTTGAGGGCGGTCCTTGGTAAAAACCCACTTGTGTGCGCACCTCTGGACCCCAGAAAAAAGGCAGGCCTGTCGGTCACCATATATGTGCTCATGCAAACACGAAAATTACAGAAGCGTGGCTGGAGACGAGCCAGGAACTTATAAAGTGTTATTGCAGGAATACGCGTCCGCGGGGTGATGAGATTGTGGGGGCTGTTCGGTTGCCTTCCTTCTGAAGGCTCCTAGGGATTCCATTGTAGATTCTCTGTGAACCAATGCCTGTGGGGTGGCTTGATAGACTGCCTGTCAGATCGCGATATAATCTAATATTACAGTATTACATTATACTGCAAAAGCGATCAAACCATCGCAAGTTCTTGTTCCCTATGGGGCCGAAAAATATAGTTAAAAAATGAGTGAAAAAAGTTTTATTGATTCCTAAAAAAAAATTAAAGGTAATAAAAGTTTTTAAAAGACTATTTTTTCCCAATATTTATAATAAAAAAATTAAAAACAAAAACATATTTGGGATTGCTGTGTCCCTAAAAAGTGTATTCTATCAAACTAACACATTATTTGTCCCGCATGGTAAACATCATCAAAAAAAAACAACACAATGTCAGAATTGCGCTTTTTTTGCCCCCCCCCCCCCCCCCCCCCTATCTCCAAGAAAAAAAAAAATCAGGATGATCCGTCAAAAAAATGAGCCCTTAAACAATAAAGCAATTAAAAGGTTATAGTGTTCTATTTTGTGCATATTAGAGGCACATAGAGGTCTATGGGAGGTGCTCAAACATCTGCATGTGCAGGTATGCGCTAAAGCTGTGCATACCCATGATCCTCGGCACCTCGTTAGGCTAATTAGCTATTTATATCAGATTTTTTCTTAAAGTGGGGAGAAAAAAACCAAAATAGGAAAAAAATTGACGGCCGCATACTTAAGGGGTTAAATATGAAAGCTGTTCCTACTTTTAGTTAGGGCAGTCCGGTTGTCGGATGTTTCCATAGTAATGGGCTAACTTCATGCAAATGACTAAATCTTTGGTATTTCATCCTCCAAGCTCATTTGTTATAAAAAATAAACATTTCTGCGAGGGTCCTTCACACGGGCGTACGTATATTTGCTCGCGCCTCAGTGCTGCATTTTTGCTGAACGAACTATGCTTTTTTTTTCGAATACCGGCGTATTTAACTGTACTTTTTGCGCCCACTGGACATGTTCATTTGCGATTATTTTTGTGCCAACGCTCACCTGATGGCGCCCTTAGGTACCTTTACATGTGGTTTCCATGCAAATGTGGGGGAAAACATGCAGCATGCTCTATTTTCATGCGCACCAAAGGCCCCCATCTGCCCCAAATCATGCACGGCACTTTGTAGCCGCGAATGCGATCGTGTGAGGCCGCCATCAATATGCAGAAAATCCCATTGATTCTGAGCGTAACTGAGCAGCGAATATACAGCTTTTCTGTCACACGAATTTCCGCATGCCATTTGATTTCAATGGGCTCTTGTGATGCGCGAATACACGCTAGTTAGACCATGCCGCGTGTTTTTACACGTGTTCGCGCACTGCATGAAAAAATACGTTCATCTGAAGGAACCCATTGAAATCAATTGGACTCCAATCACTGCATAATGCGCAAAACAGCCGAACGAGCCCTTCCATGGGCTGAAGCGTCTGATAGCGGAGCGCTCACCTCTCACGGCTTTATGAATGGATGCCCAGAATATTCCGGCTCTGACATAATATGTTGTTCAGCGCTGTAAACACGATGATTGTCTGTGATTAACGCGGACGGCGACATTTCCAGATGAATCTGGATTTCCTTCTTTTACCTGCGCTGAACTGGAAATAGTGAAAAGGTGAGAAGACACGAGTGTGAGGGCGCCCTCTAGTGGGCAATGTCAGCATGGCAACAGTACCTGCAAAAAAAGTTTTTTTAAAAGCGTAACCTCATCCCCCCACCCTCCTGAGATTAGCGCAGCTTGTTGGAGTCTCCAGTGAGATCTATAGAAATCTATATGTCTGTACGGATCAAGCAAAGTTTATCTGGACTGTGAAAACTTTCTGCGACGAGTTACTTACCCTAAGCCTGGGTTCACACAGGGCAGATTTGCCGCGGTTTTGCTGCAGTTTGCCGTTGCATATCCACACTGTATCACTGTTTGGGCAAAGAGCTGTTCTCACTGCCGCAGTGCGGAAATGCAGCTGCGAGGCGGTTTTTGAAGACACAACATGTCAATTCTTTTGGCTTTTCTGTAGCGCTTTTTTGTCCGTAGATCTCCATGAACGCAGCAAAATCCACACTAAAATATGCTGCAAAAGTAAAAAAAAGTGCTGCAGAAAAATACGCAACAAAATCCGCAAGACAAAAATAACCTTTGGAGCGGTTTTGACGCAGAAACTGTTCTTTTGTGGCAAAGCCACAACGGAGAAACTGCAGCAAAACCGCGGCAAATCCGTCCTGTGTGAACAAAGCCTTAGGGTATCGTATGTGTTTTTAGGGTGTCAACAGATGGGCGCCTGCACTAATACATTCGCCGCTAAGGAACGTATTAGCAAAGGAATCAAGTTTATTTTTTTGACTATTCTAACTAAAAAAAAAATTGTTATTTTCACGGCTGCAAAATGGGAACAAACCCCCCCCCCCCCCCCCATTTGTTTAAGCCCTTAGTCGCATAAATATGCTGCGTATTCAAACGACCTAAAATTGCACTTCCCTGTGTATTTCGCGCTTTCCTACGGGATTTTGTGCACTACTGATTCGTTGCACCAATATGTAGGTTTCCTGTGTTTTCACTATGTATTTGCGCCGGCGCATTTTACTTTACCGCGGCACGTAATGTTCATCAAATTAGGACAAGCTGCGTATTTTTTAACGCGATGTTAAAAAAAAAGGACATGTGAACGAACCCTGCGATTTTGTAGTGTAAGGATTTTTGGGGTTGGGGCTTGAAATATAAGCCCTACCTGCAGAAAATGTTTTTTGTAAAAAAGTATATATCACCTTAGAAGGGCTGTCCGGCTCCACTGTATCTTCTTCCCGGTCCCCGATGCTGTTTTTCATCTTTTCTGGCCGGGGATTGAAAAATCCCCGCTTCTTGAAAGCGCTGGCTGTGTTTTGCTGATGCTTAGCCAATCATAGCTAGTGCTTGATGAATGGCTGTGATTGGCTAAGTGTCAGCCAATCAGAGGCAGCACTTCCAGAAGGCGGGGATTATTCAATTCCTGGCCAGAAGAGATGAAGGAGAATAGTGCCGGGACCCAGGGAGAACCTGCGGCCAGACTGACAGCGCTTCTATAGTGATGTATACCATTTTTGAAAATTTTTCCCTGCAGCCAGTGCTTAGATTATAGCTTTGACAGTAGGATTTCCTAATATAAAGTTGTATCGCACCGCATGAAAATCATGTTTTTGTTCGAAGCGATGCAACAGAGAGGAAGGCTCCATAGGGGAACATGGGCTACAAAACCTCATAAGTTGCGAGCATATCGCCGGACCCGAGAGGTTTTTGTGTCGGGATGTCACAGGCTACAAAACATCGCAGGTGTGAAGGAACCCATAGGAAAGCATGGGCTTCGCATACATGTAATTTGTAGCTTTGTAGCAACGCTACAAAATCGCGTGACTTTGTCACCCGTGTGAATGACGCCTAACCAGCTGAAGTACCAACCAGTCTCAAGAACTTCATAAACTTTTTCATGGACACTGGAAAAAAGTGCCCTGTTTTTACAGATTGTCCAGCAACTTCCAGACGATGACCAACCCCGCTCCCTCCCCATGTCACATGCATGATTAATCTTCCAAATAAACATACATGTAACACATGTAAATATATGATAAATAAATGCCGAGGTATTAAAGGCTTATAACTGTATAATAAATCTCACTTATAATTGAGTCTCCTAGGGAACCTCAGAATCCAGTAAGATTGATGAGAAAAAAGTGTCCTATCTCCATCACAGTTAGGCTTATTAATAGAGATGAGCGAGCACCAAAATGCTCGAGTGCTCCTTACTCGAGTCGAACTTTCAGTGATGCTCGAGGCTTCGTTTCGAGTAACGAACCCCATTAAAGTCAATGGGCGACTCGAGCATTTTTGTATATGACTGGTGCTCCGCTAAGGTTTTCATTTGTGAAAATCTTAGCAAATCATGTAAAAAACACAGAAATGGATAGGGCAGGCGAGGAGCAACATGCAGGGCTGCATTTCGGGCTCCGAGGTCCCACTATTAAGCCACAATAGTGGCAAGAGTGAGACCCCCCCCCCCCCCCGCACTGTCAGCATAAAGATCGTTCTCCTCTGCCACAGCTGTAACAGCTGTGGCAGAGAAGAACGATGTTAACCCATTGAAAGCAATGGGCTGCCGGCGAGCGCAGGATGAATTTTCGGGAAGGGCTTAAAAATATAAGCCCTTACCTGAAAATCATCTTAAAATGTGTAAAAATAAAAAAAAAAAAGTATACTCACCTTTCCGCTGCAGCCGGAGTTCAGCCGCGTCTGGCCGGCAGTTCTCCTGAACTGCTTTCTGTAGTATTCAGCAGGTGGGGATTTAAAATCCCCACCTGCTGAATGAGCTGCCTCTGATTGGTCACAGCCTCACCAATCAGAGGCAGCTCTCACTCACCCATTCATGAATTCATGAATGGGTGAGTGAGTGCTGCCTCTGATTGGCTCAGCGCAGGGACCAATCAGGGGCAGCTCTCAGCTGAATGACAGCTGAGAGCTGCCCCTGATTGGTCCCTGCGCTGAGCCAATCAGAGGCAGCACTCACTCACCCATTCATGAGTTCATGAATGGGTGTAAATGAGAGCTGCCTCTGATTGGTGAGGCTGTGACCAATCAGAGGCAGCTCATTCAGCAGGCGGGGATTTTAAATCCCCGGCTGCTGAATACTACTCAGAGCAGTTCAGGAGAACTGCCGGCCGGCCGTGGCTGAACTCCGTCTGCCGGGACAAGGTGAGTATATTTTTTTTTAACTTTTTACACATTTCTGGATGATATTTTTAAGCCCTTCCCGAAAATTCATCCCGCGCTCGCCGGCAGCCCATTGCTTTCAATGGAGCCGGCTGTATTGCCGGCTACATTGAATTCAATGGTCAGTGCTCGTTTAATCGAGACGAGTACCGCGTGGTGCTCATCTCGAGTAACGAGCATCTCGAGCACCCTAATACTCGAACAAGCATCAAGCTCGGACGAGTATGCTCGCTCATCTCTACTTATTAACTCTTTCAATGCCAGTAATAACTAGAAACTCTGGTGGAACTTTATTAAGACCAGCATTTTAGGATGCACCTAAAGGCCCATCCACACTGACTATTGTAACATAGTAACATAGTATGTAAGGCTGAATGAAGACAATGTCCATCTAGTCCAGCCTGTTATCCTCCTGTGTTGTTGATCCAGAAGAAGGCAAAAACCCCAAGAGGCAAGAGCCAATTAGCCCATTTGGGGGAAAATCCTTCCTGACTCCCTAATGGCAATCAGACTGTTCCCTGGATCAACCTCTAATAGTTCCTACCTGCCTGTATACCCGGATTAACAATTAACCTAAGATTTATATCCTGTAATATCCTTCCCTTCTAGAAAAACAAGTCCCCTTTTAAACTCCTCAATGGATTTCGCCATCACTACGTCCTCAGGCAGAGAGTTCCACAGTCTCACTGCTCTTACAGTAAAGAACCCTTTTCTGTGTTGGTGATGAAACCTGCTTTCCTCTGGACATAGCGGATGCCCTCTCGTTACCGTCGCAGTCCTGGGTATAAACAGATCATGGGAGAGATCCTTGTATTGTCCCCTCATATATTTATACATAGTTATTTGATCGCCCCTTAACCATCTTTTTTCCAGGGTAAAAAATCCCAATTTTGATGGCCTCTCTGGGTATTCCAGTCCCGTCATTCCATTTATTAGTTTAGTTGCCCTTCTTTGAACCCCCTCAAGCGCTGCAATATCTTTCCTGAGCACCGGTGACCAGAACTGTACGCAGTATTCCATGTGGGGTCTGACAAGTGCCTTATATAGTGGGAGGATAATGTTCTCATCCCTCACCCCCTGTACCTCTTTTAATGCCCCCCAAAACTTTATTAGCTTTTGCAGCAGCTGATTGACATTGATTGTTCCAGTTAAATCTACAATCCACTAGTACCCCCAGGTCTTTCTCCATATCACCTTTCCCTAGCAGTACCCCATTTAGTGTATATTGGTGACATCCGTTTCTCCTGCCCATGTGCATAACCTTACATTTATAGCATCCTTTTAATGTACGGACATCTGATGTGTGTGCCGATCTGACTACAATCTCCGGACCCAAACTGTGAACATCACATGCGTGGAGACCCGCAGTCAGGCCGGCATGCACATCAGGTGACTATACGTTAAACGGATGCTGCAATAGTCAGTGTGGATGGACCTTGACACATGAAGAGGCGCATTTTAGCACCTCCACAGAAATGTACGCCAGGTTCAATCTGACATACATTTCTGGTGTACATTGTACACAAATTTGAAGATTCAGCTGGCCACAAGCCCTCCTGACAAGCCCTGCCAACTGTCATTCCCATGCCAACTGAATAAATTGGCTTTACCTAACTTCAACGGCCCTTTATCCTAAAACATGGGTACGAGATTATAGTTCAGCATACCTGGATTTAGGGTGTCTTCTTATTTGGCGGCCCCTACAAAGTAACTTCCTTGTGTTCATATAGGCTGTAAAACTGATTTCAACTCTGATCTGGTTAGACCCTTGGAGCAATTACATTTATTTTCTTTGTGGCTTTGCACATTCATGACCGAGGTGGCTTCTCCTTCGGATGCTCTCCTGTTGACGTTCTCCGTTTTTGGATGTCCTAAGTGACGAAGGGTTCATTCTGGCAATTTGGTGGATTTATAGTTTGTAGCAAACTTGGACTGAGCTGTGACAGTTGCCTTTTACGAGTAGACTGGTCATACCAAGTGAGTCCCCTAAGGTTTGGAAAATTTTGATTTAATATATATGAATTTACCTTGGAGCGATGTCCTTGTTTTAAGACCAGTGTCCACTGCTAATAGGCGCATAAGCATCACACCTGGATTACAGAGCAATGCAAGTAGGTGTCTGGTTTGATGGGTCACATGTTACGTCATCTAGACAGCCAAACGTAGCTGGGGAAGAGATAGCGCCAGGATGGACTATGGGAAGAAGACAAGCTGGCAGAGACAATGTGATGGGCAAGGTTCTTCTAGGTTCTTGAATCCTGGCATCATGTGGATGATGTGACACGTACCACCTACCTAGCATTGTACAGACAAATACTCCCTTCCCGGCAGTGGGATTCCCTACAGGCAGCACCCTCAATCGGTAGTTCTAATGCCCCCCTCTGCACTGCAGAAACTGTTCAAGAACAGGACAAAGAGGCGAAGGTGACAACTTCTCCTACCAGATCTCATTAAATTGAGAGAAACAAGTCTGTTCCATGGAGGCCAAACCACACAACTTACGGGAGTTACAGGATCTGCTGCCAACATCTTATGCCACAGGACATCTCGGAGGTCTTGGGGAGTCCAGGCCTCAATGAACCTACACTAATGGATACGTGAGCATCAGACCTGGATTTTGGAGCAGTGGAAGAAGGCGGCCTGGTCTGATGAACCATGTTTTACATCATGTGGATATCCAGATGGCACCAGGATGGGAAGAAGACAAGCCAGTAGGGAAAGTGTGATGTTCTGCTGAATACTTGGTACCTCGTGTTCCTGGCAGCAGGATTCCCTAATGGCAGTGCCTTCAGCAGGATAATGCGCCTGGCCTTACTGCAAAAACTACTGAGGAACATGACAAAGAGATGAAGATGATGACTTCTCCTCCCAGTTCTTATCTGCTCGACAGAAACAAGTCCTGTCCATGGTGGCCACAGCAAGTAATTTACAGGATCTGCTGTTAAGGTCTTGTGTTGGATGTCACAGGACACCACAGAAATCTGGTGGAGTCCGAGCCTCAACGGATTGAAACATGAGCAACAACTACAGGATTACAGCATGAGCAATAACTACTGTATTAGAGCATGAGCAATAACTGCAATATTAGAGCATGAGCAACAACTACATGATTAGAGCATGAGCAAAAAACTACAACACATTAGGCCGGCGGTCTCGTTGCTCTGGCTGATCCTTGTATACAAGATACACTTATATAAAACTAGCCTAGAATTTACAATAAGAGGGTTGTAATCAGATAAGATGAATGACTGGGTGGACTAAATGCTTCCTTTGGAATTTATCTGTGCATATCTTTGGCTCTTAATTTCGTGGAAGGGGCCCAACCCTCCTAGTTTATCTAATTGTGTAGGTAAATCTATGCAGCAAAACATTCCATCCATCAAAGAACTAAAGTTTCTGGCTAAATATGTATGGGAACTGCAGGACACAACGGCATAAATTATAATTATAGAAAACAGCATAGAAAAAGCAGAATTACAGAAGACAGCATAGAAAAAACTCATGTATTGCCAAACGACTGGACAACAGTGAAATGAAGGACAATAACAGCTCAGCAATCCTGCAGCCACATGTGTTTCTCTGATGGCAGGACTTTCGAGAGGCATTTTCCAGCAGGATAATCCTGAGCCGCACACAGGATGTCATAGGAATGCTTTGACAATATTGACACACTTTTATGGCCTGCCCGGTCTAGATTTATTGCCAATAGAACATGTATGGGAACATGTGGAATACCAAATTCAATAACCTACGAGTCTGCATGATCTTGAGGCTCACTTACAGCAAATGTGAAGTGATATCACGCAGGATACCATACGAAACCTATATGCCTCCATGCCTGCCCATATCACATCTTGCATCCAAGCTAGAAGCCGTACAACAGGAGAGCCTCCATGCCCACCGGTATCACATCTTGTATCCAAGCTAGAGGCGGTACAACAGGGTACTAGATCCTCCATGCCCGACCATATCGTATCTTCTATCCAAGCTAGACGTGGTACAACAGCAAACTAGAGCCTCCATGCCCACCCGTATCACATCTTGTATCCAAGCTAGAGGCAGTAGAAGAGGGTACTAGAGCCTCTATGCCCGCCTGTATCACATCTTGTATCCAAGCAAGAGGCGGTACAACAGGGTACTAGAGCCCCCATGCCCGCCTGTATCACATCTTGTATCCAAGCTAGAGGCGGTACAATGATGTTGTTCATAGAGATTGCTGCAGACGTGTTCTCTTATCTGATCTTTACTGTAATTCACCTAACTACTAGTTGGACAAAGGAGATTATGCAGGATTTAATTTCTTTGACGAATTTTATGATATTGACTTTCAATAAAATATATTATGTTGATCTAAAACAATGTTGTTGTGCCGTGTAACACTTTCCATCACCTTTATTAGTTTGTGTTGTGTTGATTAAAGGAAACTTTTCACATGTACAGGTACCTTTAGATTAGGTGTTGCAGCCTTTTGAAAACACTTGAAGAGGACAGAGGGGTTAATTTCCTCCAAATTTATTCAATTTTTTTTTTAGCTGGAAGACAGTGGAGTGATAGAGGCTTCATCGTGCCGTTGGGCTTCATCGTGCCGGGGGGCTTCATCGTGCCGGGGGGCTTCATCGTGCCGGGGGGCTTCATCGTGCCGGGGGGCTTCATCGTGCCATGGGGCTTCATCGTGCCGTGGGGCTTTGTGGGGCTTCATTGTGCCATGGGGCTTCATTGTGCCGTGTGGCTTCATCATGCCCTGGGGCTTCATCGTGCCCTGGGGCTTCATCGTGCCCTGGGGTTTCATCATGCCCTGGGGCTTCATCGTGCCGTGGAGCTTCATCGTGCTGTGGGGCTTCATCGTGCTGTGGCGCTCCATCGTGCCGTGGGGCTTTATCGTGCCGTGGGGCTTTATCGTGCCGTGGGGCTTCATCGTGCCGTTGGGCTTCATCGTGCTGTGGGGCTTTATCGTGCCATGGGGCTTCATCGTGCCGTGGGGCTTCATCGTGTCGGGGGGCTTCATCGTGCCATGGGGCTTCATCGTGCCGTGGGGCTTTGTGGGGCTTCATTGTGCCATGGGGCTTCATTGTGCCGTGTGGCTTCATCATGCCCTGGGGCTTCATCGTGCCCTGGGGCTTCATCGTGCCCTGGGGCTTCATCGTGCCCTGGGGCTTCATCGTGCCCTGGGGTTTCATCATGCCCTGGGGCTTCATCGTGCCGTGGAGCTTCATCGTGCTGTGGGGCTTCATCGTGCCCTGGGGCTTCATCGTGCCGTGGCGCTCCATCGTGCCGTGGGGCTTTATCGTGCCGTGGGGCTCACTCCTATTGTAGATAAAGCATTTCAATATGAAAAGGCTGAAATAAAGGGAATGAGGATATGAAAGAATGCTGAGGATATAAACCCTTCTGCATCACTCCTGTTCATATGACCTGTTAGGGCATTCAAAAGTTATAGAGCCGAGTCGCCTTCCCACTGCAACTCAGAGTGAAGAACTGCTAAAAACTACATACTGTATGTACACCATAAAATTGCCATAAGCTTCCAAAAGTGGGAACCAAAGTACATAAAGGCAACAAAGCACACCTTTCATGCCAAAAAAAAAAAAAATCCAAGTGGTTTGGCAGAGAGAGCTATCTCCAATCACAGCTGTTGTAGCTGTGTTAAATGGCTAACAATCACCTACCGTAGCCACAAGACAACTCAAATCATAGCCATTTAACCACCTAGATGCTGTGGTTAGCATCTAAGTCGCTGACTGGAGGAGCTCAATGCATCATCTCATCACCCCCTCAGATTGTGGGGTGCCAATAGTTTGCCATGGTAGCCCAAACTTATTCTCCTACAATGTATTGAAATCTGTTAAGCTTTGTCATTGCCAGGGCTTAATAGGATTAAAAATAAAAAGCACAATAGAGTGCAGTATAGAAGTATTGCAGTATACTGTATAAATGATTGCATGTTCAATATAAAAATAAACCTTGTTATTTGTATAGCGCTTTCAAGTAATTTTTATTTATTACCCCCCACCAAGCTGGGCACTCATTTTACCAACCTCAGAAGGATGGAAGGCGAAGTTGACCTTGAGCCGGCTACCTGAAGCACGCGGGGATTGAACTCACAACCTTCAGGTTGTGGGCGAGAGCTTAGGACTGCATTTCTGCTTCCTTACCACTCTGCATCACACAAAGTACATAATATCCCTAGTAGCACTAAAAATGTGTAAAAGAGATCTTTTTAAATATTAGAAAAACCTTCCAAGTTAAAAAAAAAAAGCTTTTCACGCTTTTTCCCATAACAAAATCAAAACAAAATATATATAATTAATATTGCCGCATATATAAAAATCCCAACTGTTGAAATGTCCCGTTTTTTATCTCGCATGTTAAAATCAGTAAAAAATTCACAATGAGAGAATTATGGGTCTCAAACAAAAATCCAAAAGTTATACATGTATGTACATCAAAAATAGTACCAATATAAGCTACAGCTCATCCCTCAAAAGGCAGGATCTTACACAGATTCATAGAGGGGGAAAAAAACTAATGGGAGTCAGAAGGAGAAGACAGAAAGCATTCTTTAAAGTTTTCTTATTTTTAAAAAAGTTGCACAAATTCAAAAAAATATATGCAAATTTCATATCTTCATAATTGTACTGACCCACAGAATAAAGATAACGCCATTTTTACAGCACATGATGCTCAAAAAACAATAGGAAAATTTTGGTTTTTTTTCCATTCTACGCCATTTACAATTTTAATATTTAAAAAATAACTTTTTCTGCGAAAAAAAAAAATCCCTCATATAGCTGAGTCAGCAGAAAGAAAAAGTTCTAGCAATAATAACATCTGAACACAGAGATTTGGAGGTTGTTTGTGTCGTTGTTATCGCTCTCAGCAAGAGGGACAAAATAATCTTGCAGATATGAGACCATTTAATGGCTAACAAAAATTAGTGATGTTGCAGCAGGTTTGGTCGCCTCGAAAGCCATTAAATATTATCATATCTGCAAGATCATTCTGTTTTGCTTAACATTTTGTTCTGGGAACACCGAGCCAAACGTTTGCTTTGTGAAATGGTTTTATAATACTAAAGAATTGTTATAATAACCTGCTGTGTATATATGTGCTATGGGGGATAGATAGATAGATAGATAGATAGATAGATAGATAGATAGATAGATAGATAGATAGATAGATAGATAGATAGATAGATAGATAGATAGATAGATAGATAGATAGATAGATAGATGGATAGATAGATATGAGATAGATAGATAGATAGATAGATGGATAGATAGATATGAGATAGATAGATAGATAGATAGATAGATAGATAGATAGATGGGTAGATATTAGATAGATAGATAGATAGAAAGCTATGAGATAGATAGAAAGTTAGATAGATAGATAGATAGATAGATAGATATGAGATAGATAGATATATAGATAGATAAGATATAGATAGAAAGATAGGTAGATATTAGATAGATAGATAGATAGATAGATAGATAGATAGATAGGAGATAGATATGAGATAGATAGATAGATAGATAGATAGATAGATAGGAGATAGATATGAGATAGATATGAGATAGATAGATAGATAGATAGATAGATAGATAGATAGATAGATATGAGATAGAAAGCTATGAGATAGATAGATATGAGATAGATAGATAGATAGATAGATAGTGGATAGATAGATAGATAGATATGAGATAGATAGATAGATAGATAGATAGATAGATAGATAGATAGATAGATAGATAGATAGATAGATAGATAGATATGAGATAGATAGTGGATAGATAGATAGATAGATAGATAGATAGATAGATAGATAGATAGATAGATAGATATGAGATAGAAAGCTATGAGATAGAAAGCTATGAGATAGATAGATATGAGATAGATAGATATGAGATAGATAGATATATAGATAGATAAGATATAGATAGATAGATAGATAGATAGATAGATAGATAGATAGATAGATAGATAAACTTTGCCCTTTAAAATCTGTAGGTGATTTTAATGTCTTAAAAATCAGAAGCTATCCTCTTTGTTTTAAAGGATTAAAGGTTCTCCAATCTTAGTATAAAATACTCCACTATTCTTCCGGAAATAGCGCCACCCTTGTTTTTGGTTGTTTCTGGCATTGCACCTCAGCTCCATTTAAGTGAATGAGTGATTCTGTATATGGACATCATTCCAACAACTGCTGAACTCATGTGAAAATCATTGTCCGTTATTTACCAGTTGTTGCATGTAAAAAGCGATCATTCAGTCATTCGTAGACCATTCACAGGCAACTCCAAACTCTCCTTACAGACCAACAGTGGGCTCAACGAGCTCTCACGATAAACTGCTGAAAAATATGTAAACGATCATCTGCAAGTGTAAATGGACATTGTTTGCTTGTTCCATCGATGAATTGCTCTGTGTACAAGGACCCTTTAAGAGGTGATTGCTGGGAAACGGCGACAAATTCCATTATTTTCCAATGACCCCAGAAGTGCAACAAAAAAGTTTACTAACAATCTCAGCTCTGCTACATCTATTTGCATTTTCTCAGCACCATCAAGCAATAAAAAAATAAAAACACCCCTTCCCACCTTTGCTATTATTTTTGCATCCCAGCCCCCCAGAAATAAAGCGACATGACCCTCCTTCCCTATTCCTATTTGGAGGGCTGTTTGCTATTAAACAGAGCGCCTATCTCTTTAATTGTCTGGGTAGGTGTGTTGTGCTCCTTCTCTTCCCCACAGGTAGAGTAGGAACCTCCCAAGTCTCTGCCCACTTGTTAATTACAGCATGAGGAGATAGTTTTTAATTTAGCCCTGCATCCAGCCCTGCCAGTGCTCTTCAAGGAGCCTGAGAAGGAAGCGGCAGGGAACTTTTTGCTTTGTTTTTGATGACCGTAAGATTGTAGCAAATTCTAAGACTCCAGAACTTTAAGAGTTTTTGATTTTAGAAACTTTTATCAAGTTTTATGCTAAACACTTTTTAATTCCTACAATTTTAGACACTTTATCTAGTTTTTGCTCCTTGAAGTGAATTCTTCTAGAACAATCTGTGACCCCCTTAGTGAACAGGTATTAGGATGAAGTAAGGCAATCTGAGACGTCTTTGCTGTCACGCTCGTTAAATAAAGGAAAGGGG
Source organism: Eleutherodactylus coqui (assembly GCF_035609145.1). Lineage (NCBI taxonomy): Eukaryota > Metazoa > Chordata > Amphibia > Anura > Eleutherodactylidae > Eleutherodactylus > Eleutherodactylus coqui. The sequence goes on along the minus strand of NC_089840.1, from coordinate 271,063,064 downwards.
TGCAGTTTTTTAAAAAATTTTTTACGGTGACCCTGATTTAGCCATGGGGCTCTTCTACTGCGATAAGACCGCTGGCATCTCCAGTAACGTATGGAATGGGATTACGAGTCAGATCAAGAAGCGAATACATGAGGGGTTGGAGCTGGACGAGATAAACATGCTACAGCAGAAGAGGTGAGTAAGAACCTGTTACATTGATTAAGTGGGTTGTTGTCTGGCTTCTAATGTAGGGGCTCATTAACAAGGCATGGATGCTGCCGAATGTTGCACCTTGTGGAAAAATCCACATATCTCGTGTGAAATTAAAAATGGCGAAATTCTCCACGCAATTCTGTGTCAACATCCACATTTAGATCTGCAGATTTTGCCAGTGGCGTATTCTGCAGCGTCCTGCGGAATATTCCATCCCGTGTGAAAGAGCGTTATGGCTGCCCTCGCACGGGCAGTAAAATCTGCGGGATTTCTGCTTTTACAGTACAAGTTAAGTGGATATGAAGCCCATTCATGGGCCACAATATGCTGATCCCTTGTGTGTCTCTGTAGTGTGTTTTTTTTTTTTTTCGTTTTTTTTGTTTGTTTTTTTGCTGAGCATATTTGCACATGTAAATTTGTTTTCAAAAAGACACAACAAAAATCCCATTGCTTTTGTGCAGAAATCCACAGCGACTATGCAGCCTATTTACACTAACGTGAACAAACGCTTAGGCTGCTTTCACACGGCCGAGAAAATCGAGTGAGATTTGTGCGTTGCATGAATATGAACCCCTTACTTCTGAATGGGGTCATACACAGAGGCGATTATTTTCCCATGGTGCGGCATGTCTTATCTTTGGGCGTTCCTTCGGAATGCCTCCTATTGCATTGCCTGTTGCTTTCAATGGGGTCTGCAAAACATCGCATGATGTGCATGAAAGTCCGATGCAATGCGAGGTTTCCCATTTTGGCTGCGGCGGAGGATTGCTGCTTCCCTGAAGTGATGTAACATGTTTTTGACACAAAAATGGCTTGCACATGCAACTTTGCATTTTTTTTTTCCCACACAACCCAATCTGTCCAATCTTGGTTATTACACGCCACTGAAAATCGATCGGCGTGCAGAAACTTGCAGGAAACCAGCATATTCATTGCATACTTGCGGGAGTTGTGCATTCTTTGCATGCGTAAATCCACAGCTTAGTTACACGCAGAAACGGTCAGGGCATCTGCATATTTCGGTTTGTGAACAGGCTGCATAGTCATGGACCAAAATACACATGTGCCCGTGTGAAGCATCCATTAGTCTGGCCATCTGCAGAAATGCATGAGATTGTCCATAGCACACATGTTGTGTGTAACGTAGCCTTAAGGTTGTTTCTTTGTGTGGGCCCAAGAGCTTGCAATCTAATTTGGCACATGTTGAGAGATGTTTGACAAGAGGTAACATTAATAAGTACTGGACATGTGGGAGGTGACTGAACAATGTATAGGTGACAAAAGCAGGTGGTCTGCAGCCTGTGGTCCTCTGGCTGTTGAGCGACGAGCATGCTGGGAGTTGTAGTTTCTGGTGTGCAGACTGAACATGTATAATAACTGTGAGGTTCTGATTGTCAAAAGTGTGTATACAATCGGCGCAGTAACGTATGTAACACCTTAGAAGTGAATGGTCAGATGTTGCATTCCACAATTGTAACACTGCATGTTCAGGAGGCAACAATGCAGCAATCATACTGATCCTGAGCCGCTGCTGATGGGTTGCTACAGTTGTTTCCAAACACATTAGCAGCACAAATCTCCCTCCTTTCCTGGGAGTTTGTTACAATGTATCATTCTGTTTACATCACAGAAGATTTTCTAGACTGGATACAATTGTAACAACTCCCAATATACAATGCTTGTGTCTCATCTGCTGCAAAACTACAACTTTTGCTGTCTTTCAGAGCATGCTGGGAGTTGTAGTTTTACAACAGCTTCATTGTACTGATGTAGTTGGTAGCAAGTCTCATCAGATCCATTCCCCAGCGAGATTCCAAATCTTATCTCAGCAACACTAGGGGAATATCATATAAATTGGGGGCAATAGGGGAAAGGAGTGAAGGGCAGTTCCTATCTTGGAAAGTTATTCCTTATGCACAGGGGACAAAACTTGCCAGTTGGAGGGGGGTATGACTATTGGGACTCCACTGATTCAGAGAAATCTACACCAGCGGGTCACAAAATGTTGACATCGGTGGTTGCACATTCACTTCAATGGCATGGCTGAAAATGTAGTAGTCAAGTTCAAGTGTGCTGCAATCTCCAGCAGTCCCACAGAAGTGAATGGCACACTGTTGTAAAACTTCAGGAACCCATTAGGGGCAATATCTCTGGATCAGGGTCACCGATAGCTGCTTAAGGGGGTTCAAAGGATGGCAGATGATATGTGGGGGAAGAGGGATTATTTGCTTTGGGCTCCTAAAGCTTTATGTTGTGATGTGATTGGCATATAAACTCCACTTTAACACTTCTTGGGGCTGTCCACGGAGCACCAAACACATTGACATTGCTCTTGAATCTTGTCAGTATGTGCGGATGGGTTGGATTATCTGCACCAAATGGTATGGATTCTGGATTTCACAATTTACCCTTTTCACCACACTACAGAGGATGAAATCCATAGCAAAGAATTGACATGCTGTGGATATAAAATCTGTAGTATATGTTACTTCCTATGTGGATTCCGTATGGATTGTTTTATTCACCTTGTGGATGAGATTTATTAAAGCCTCATCCACATGGCTGGTACTATAAGGGACCTTTCACATGGGGTGGAATATTCTACAACAGTTGCAGAATATGTTCACATCTGCATCACAGGCAGTTTGGAGCCTTCAGCAGAGATTCTGCATAAAATCCTGGACAAAGTAATACTAAAGGGGTTCTCCAGGAGTTGAACATTGCGGATCAGTGGTGGGCTGACCTCCAGGACTGCTGCAAATAAGCATGCTGAATGCAGCATTCTAATAAGCATTGCATCCCCTTCATGGTCAACGGGCACAGCAGCTTATCTGTACAGGCACCTGTGCCTGGCATGGCAGCTCAGTCCCAATCAAGTACACTGATATACATAGAACGTTGGGGAATACCGTTAATGTCATATAGGAGTCATGAGAAGAACAGAGGCACCATTAATAGCCGCTTCTGTTTTATCAATGCACTACAGACCTAAAACACATCACAGGGTATTGTCTACCCTAGATGGCACCTGTATACTTCTGACGTCATCTACATGAAACAGTAATTCTCCTCCTGCCTTTAATATTTTATCCAGGAATTGCTTGAGGTCCCTTCTAACTCCATGATATGATTATAATGTGTGCATTATTGCTGAAAAGCAGGAGAGATGGTGTAATATTCCTGCACTTGTAGATTCTTCTTTACTGATCCTGATAAATATGTAGGAAGATACTAAGGAGGCCAGAGTCTTGGCAGTCAGAACTATTTACCAGTGTCTTCATGCCAGCAGCCCAATTAGTGCTCCAGTGATGAGTGTTACAGAAAGAATGGAGATGGTTTAAATGAATGATGAAAGCTCCTAAATGCTGTCATTCTTGTATTGAGTCACACGTGGCTGTAGAAGAGACTATGCAGACTCTAGAGCAATAGCTAGAGAGAAGGGAAGAAATGGATAGGAAGTTCATTATGAGATTCCAGTAAAAGTTAAAAATCTGTAAGAGTGATATGTAATGGCAACAAGACTGCAAATAATCTCTATATAATTGTTACATTTTGACACCAAAATGCACCAGTAATATGGAACGGGTGATGCAGCTTCTTATCACTCCACTAGTGCTTCACAAATAAACCTCTTCTCTTTTTCTCTTCTCTGGATGCTGCTCTTCTCCTCCTTCTACTCCTCTTTTGACCCTCTTCGTCGACTACTTACTTTAGACCTCCATTCCAACCTCTGTATTCCCCTCCTTCTTTCCCTCTTTGGACCTCCTTCCTCCATTGGAATTCCCCACCCCACCTCCCCCACACTTTGATTTTCCTCCTTCTGATTCTTTGGACCTCCTGCTTTCGGATACACTTCCCTCTCTTTCTTTGGACCTCTGCCTTCTCCTTTCGGATACGCTTCCCTCTCTTTCTTTGGACTTCCGCCTTCTCCTTTCGGATACGCTTCCCTCTCTTTCTTTGGACCTCCGCCTTCTCCTTTCGGATACGCTTCCCTCTCTGTCTTTGGACCTCCGCCTTCTCCTTTCGGATACGCTTCCCTCTCTGTCTTTGGACCTCCGCCTTCTCCTTTCGGATATGCTTCCCTCTCTGTCTTTGGACCTCCGCCTTCTCCTTTCGGATATGCTTCCCTCTCTGTCTTTGGACCTCCGCCTTCTCCTTTCGGATACGCTTCCCTCTCATTCTTTGGACCTCCGCCTTCTCCTTTCGGATACGCTTCCCTCTTTCTTTGGACCTCCGCCTTCTCCTTTCGGATACGCTTTCCTCCCTTTCTTTGGTCCGCCGCCTTTCCTTTTGGATACGCTTTCCTCCCTTTCTTTGGTCCGCCGCCGCCTCCTCTCCACCATTGGATTCCTAATCCTCTTTTCTTCTCCTCCCTCTCCACCATTGGGATTCCTAATCCTCTTTCCTTCTCCTCCCTCTCCACCCTTGGCATTCCTTATCCTCTTTCCTTCTCCTCCCTCTCCACCCTTGGCATTCCTTGTCCTCTTTCCTTCTCCTCCCTCTCCACCCTTGGCATTCCTTGTCCTCTTTCCTTCGCCTCCCTCTCCACCCTTGGCATTCCTTATCCTCTTTCCTTCGCCTCCCTCTCCACCCTTGGCATTCCTTATCCTCTTTCCTTCGCCTCCCTCTCCACCCTTGGCATTCCTTATCCTCTTTCCTTCGCCTCCCTCTCCACCCTTGGCATTCCTTATCCTCTTTCCTTCGCCTCCCTCTCCACCCTTGGCATGCCTTGTCCTCTTTCCTTCTCCTCCCTCTCCACCCTTGGCATGCCTTGTCCTCTTTCCTTCTCCTCCCTCTCCACCCTTGGCATGCCTTGCCCTCTTTCCTTCTCCTCCCTCTCCACCCTTGGCATGCCTTGTCCTCTTTCCTTCTCCTCCCTCTCCACCCTTGGCATGCCTTGCCCTCTTTCCTTCTCCTCCCTCTCCACCCTTGGCATGCCTTGCCCTCTTTCCTTCTCCTCCCTCTCCACCCTTGGCATGCCTTGCCCTCTTTCCTTCTCCTCCCTCTCCACCCTTGGCATGCCTTGCCCTCTTTCCTTCTCCTCCCTCTCCACCCTTGGCATGCCTTGCCCTCTTTCCTTCTCCTCCCTCTCCACCCTTGGCATGCCTTGCCCTCTTTCCTTCTCCTCCCTCTCCACCCTTGGCATGCCTTGCCCTCTTTCCTTCTCCTCCCTCTCCACCCTTGGCATGCCCTGCCCTCTTTCCTTCTCCTCCCTCTCCACCCTTGGCATGCCCTGCCCTCTTTCCTTCTCCTCCCTCTCCACCCTTGGCATGCCTTGCCCTCTTTCCTTCTCCTCCCTCTCCACCCTTGGCATGCCCTGCCCTCTTTCCTTCTCCTCCCTCTCCACCCTTGGCATGCCCTGCCCTCTTTCCTTCTCCTCCCTCTCCACCCTTGGCATGCCCTGCCCTCTTTCCTTCTCCTCCCTCTCCACCCTTGGCATGCCCTGCCCTCTTTCCTTCTCCTCCCTCTCCACCCTTGGCATGCCCTGCCCTCTTTCCTTCTCCTCCCTCTCCACCCTTGGCATGCCCTGCCCTCTTTCCTTCTCCTCCCTCTCCACCCTTGGCATGCCCTGCCCTCTTTCCTTCTCCTCCCTCTCCACCCTTGGCATGCCCTGCCCTCTTTCCTTCTCCTCCCTCTCCACCCTTGGCATGCCCTGCCCTCTTTCCTTCTCCTCCCTCTCCACCCTTGGCATGCCCTGCCCTCTTTCCTTCTCCTCCCTCTCCACCCTTGGCATGCCCTGCCCTCTTTCCTTCTCCTCCCTCTCCACCCTTGGCATGCCCTGCCCTCTTTCCTTCTCCTCCCTCTCCACCCTTGGCATGCCCTGCCCTCTTTCCTTCTCCTCCCTCTCCACCCTTGGCATGCCCTGCCCTCTTTCCTTCTCCTCCCTCTCCACCCTTGGCATGCCCTGCCCTCTTTCCTTCTCCTCCCTCTCCACCCTTGGCATGCCCTGCCCTCTTTCCTTCTCCTGCCTCTCCACCCTTGGCATGCCCTGCCCTCTTTCCTTCTCCTGCCTCTCCACCCTTGGCATGCCCTGCCCTCTTTCCTTCTCCTGCCTCTCCACCCTTGGCATGCCCTGCCCTCTTTCCTTCTCCTGCCTCTCCACCCTTGGCATGCCCTGCCCTCTTTCCTTCTCCTGCCTCTCCACCCTTGGCATGCCCTGCCCTCTTTCCTTCTCCTGCCTCTCCACCCTTGGCATGCCCTGCCCTCTTTCCTTCTCCTGCCTCTCCACCCTTGGCATGCCCTGCCCTCTTTCCTTCTCCTGCCTCTCCACCCTTGGCATGCCCTGCCCTCTTTCCTTCTCCTGCCTCTCCACCCTTGGCATGCCCTGCCCTCTTTCCTTCTCCTGCCTCTCCACCCTTGGCATGCCCTGCCCTCTTTCCTTCTCCTGCCTCTCCACCCTTGGCATGCCCTGCCCTCTTTCCTTCTCCTGCCTCTCCACCCTTGGCATGCCCTGCCCTCTTTCCTTCTCCTGCCTCTCCACCCTTGGCATGCCCTGCCCTCTTTCCTTCTCCTGCCTCTCCACCCTTGGCATGCCCTGCCCTCTTTCCTTCTCCTGCCTCTCCACCCTTGGCATGCCTTGCCCTCTTTCCTTCTCCTGCCTCTCCACCCTTGGCATGCCTTGCCCTCTTTCCTTCTCCTGCCTCTCCACCCTTGGCATGCCTTGCCCTCTTTCCTTCTCCTGCCTCTCCACCCTTGGCATGCCTTGCCCTCTTTCCTTCTCCTGCCTCTCCACCCTTGGCATGCCTTGCCCTCTTTCCTTCTCCTGCCTCTCCACCCTTGGGTTCCCAGGCCGCTTTCCTCTTTTGGACTGCTTTTCCAACTCTTTCCTTCATTGGATTCTCCACCACCTTTCCCCCTTTGGACCTCCCGCCTCCTTTTAGCCTTTCCTCTCCAGCTGCTGCTTCTTTTTGCCCCTCCCCATGTCATGAAGTTTCCTCTTTTTCTCTTAAAATCCTATTATTCACCTGAGCCTCTCTGCATTTTATAATTATACACTCTAATCATTGCCACATCACTTTAAGAAAGCAAGGAACCAAGCGAAGAATCAAATTAAGATGTGTAAACAGCTGGTCAGAGCATTTCCAGAGCGGCTGGTCATGTTGAGGTGCTCCCAGTAGATAGTGTTTAGTACCTACCAAAAATACTCTAAGAAAGGACAAGCAGCAACAGGGTCTAGGTAAATTAGGATATTAGAGGTCAACTTTGGGTTCCATAACCTTCGACATTGTGCTTTTCTAAAATAGTAGTGGTGATAATTCTCTGTTGGTGGGTATATAAGATGTTGTCCACCAAGTGTCATTAGAAATCCTTTCCTTATAGCTCTTATCCTTAAAAGCTCCAGTCACTCTCCTTTAGCTTCTGGTTAGAGGAGAAGGATAAACATTTGTTGCTGATTGAACTTAATGCCACAGAAGTAGTAAATAAAGTCAACTGGCTACTGGAGAAGCAAATAAGTTCTGTGGCACTTGGCTGGCATGCTGTGAGGATCAGCTGATCGCCCTTGGCCATTTAGATGGTTGTAAAGATAAGCTCGGAAGTCTTTAAAAAATATGAAAGTGTCATAAGTTCAGTGTGGAAGTAATTACCTATATGATTGTGGGGAGCTGACGTTACAAGAAGATGCAGTGCAATGTTAAGTATGTAAACCTGATATCTTTACAAGCATGTGATGGCTTCTCTAAATGTTACACAAAGAACTACAACTCCCATCATATCTTACCAGATGACTGCAAACATTTCCAACTCGACCCTACTTGTATCTTATGGAGGCTAATGATCTCTTAAAGTACACATTCCAGCATATTCTCTTGGGTTACAACTAGGGGCAGACTGAGTGGTTGGGCACCCGAGGATTCTACATTCAATGTTTTGGACCCATTGGGGGACCACCACCTTAACAAGGTTTTACCACTTCTAACTATTGACCTATGCACAAGATAGACTAGGGTTATAAATAGTTAGCGGAGGGGAAATTAATTTCCTTAAACGGGCCATCTAGTTGTAAACTATTGAAGGTCTATCCACAGGATAAATCATCAATAGTAGAACAGCAAAGATCTTCTGCCCGGGACCCCCACTGATCAGCTGTTTGCTGAGCCAGAGTGCTTGTGTACTGAGGTAATTTTTGCAGAAAGTAGACAACTCCGTTCTCAATTCAGTGATACATGCATTGAACTAAATGGAAACTTGGCACATAATACCGAGCCCGGCCACTGCAGCGAGAGCGTAGCTGTCTGCTTCCTGCAGAAATCGTCTCGGTGCACTGGCAAACAGCTAATCAGAGGGGATCCCAGACGGCAGACACCAAAAATCTGCTATTGAGGGCTTATGCTAAAGACCATTAATAGTGGACAACTGGTCAACCCATTTAAAGGGGTTGTACGATTACTAACTATTGATGACCTATCCTGCTTCTTGCAACACAGTAGCTCCATACATCAGACCTGAGGGAACAAATGATTGGCAGGGGTCCTGGCAGCGGACCTCTGCAAATTAACCATTGATGGCCTATCCTAACGATGTACCACAAAACTATTGATGGTCTAAAACCTTTTAGGAAATTAATTTCCCCTCTGCTGACTCAACTTCTAGCACTAGCCAAAAGTTTTTGTGGAGGGTAATATAAGCTTTATTAATCTTGACAGAGTTCACACACGCATTTTATATGGGGCCAATTTGGTTGAATGTCATAAAGTCAGGGTTATCAGCTGTAATTAAGGCTTATAAAATGCATATTGACCTGTTCCAACCATCATATACTGTTTTTTATAGGGGTAACATCGTGTCGCTAAAAACATCCCATATAGAACCAAGTAAATAGACTGCCTTTCTGTTTTCGTTGCCACTAGATGGCTCTGACTTTTTTAGAATTTTAAGGCTTGTTTTACCAGAGAGATTTGGGTAAAAGAGGCGAGGAAAAGAGGGGATTTCAGTCTCTCTCTCTGCAGCAGTCCCCCCCCCCCCCCCCGCATTGTTAGCAGAACAAGCATGTCTTATGACAGCCTGTATTCCGCACATTGAATAACTGCTCCAATAGCAAAAATGGGAAAGGATGTTGGCTGTCATTGTGTATTTGTCACTTCAGTAAAAATACATCAAAACAGTTAGTGGGATGGGGCTTCTTCTGTCAGCCGATTGAACAACCCCACATCCCACCTCTGCCACTGACAGCTTCTCGGCACCCAATGATCCTATCTTAATAGCCCAGGACTTGACAGGTCTGCAATTCACGGAAGCCTATGCAGGACTTAATGAGCTAAGACTGACAGGCACGATCCAATACTGGTCTTAGGTTAAATGACATCCTGTGCTGGATTTTTTTTTTTTTTGACCTCCCCATGATAACAAAAGAACTACATGTGTTGCAATGATAAACGTTCGGCATGATAGCAGCACATCCAAACCAGAACACCTAAGTGAATAAATACTGTACCAGAACCAAACTTGTAACTTGAATACAGCACCAGAACCACATTCATAACTTAAATGACGCACCAGAGCTAAGCTTATAACTTTAGCTCGGTACATAAATGCAGCACCGGAGCCAATTTCTGTACATAAATATGTAGTGACCTAGACTGGTATTACAGAGTAGAAGTACTTTACCTGCAAGTTAAGAGCAACTGTTCTTACTACCAGTTCATTTAACAAAGGGTTGTTATGTTGGACTTCATTTAATAAGAGGGAGTCAGGATAGGAACTAAAGAGTTAAGGATGTTTCGGCCCCATCGTAAATTGTGTAGCTGCTGAGCTGTGATGAACCACGAAGACGTTCCACGGGCCAAACCTGGCACAGTTGCACCCCCCCCCCCAGGACCTCGTCCTCTGCCCACACCCTCAGCAAACATGGGCATAAAGCGGACTCGGATGCTAGTACTGCTGTGAACGTCTCATTAAATCAGTTGAGGAAGCTTTCATTGCTCCAAAGACAAGCAGTAGAGAATCTTCATAGGAATTTTGAGAGTACTAGAAAATATTAGTTAGTGTTTCAGGTTGGCAAAACTGTTAGTGGGGTTGATAAAGGGGTTAATGTTCAGTTAGTCTGTCTCTCTATAGCTCCCCCTTAGCTCAGATGCTGCCTCCCCAAGGCTGGTTTATCTGTGCAAAAAGGATTACACTGTGTATAGGCAAGTTGTATATGTAATTTGCTGGGGCTTAATATTATTGCAGATAGCCACGTGCCTGAAAGTAAATGGTGTGCCTGTCGTTTGCTTACATACATGTGTTTGTCTCATTTTGCTACCAAGTGCTTTTAATCCAGGCACTGGCATCACGATCACCTAATTCCAGTAGTCATCCAGATCCTGTTGTATACCCTCAATGGTGCACAAAATTACAAAGGGTGTGCTGCACTCATCGCTACTGTGACAAGGCTTTTCAGCCACTTCTTGGAAACCGCTCAGAGCACAGGCCTCCTACCATTTGTTGCACGTTGCAAATACAGCACCAGAACCAAGCTTTTAACTTATTATGACATTGCCCTAGGAGTACTCCGGGTTATATAAACACAAAGGCAAAAAATACCCGTAGGTAATATCCCCTAAAATAATATAGATACTTTATTATTAAAAAAAAAAAGACAACATCGACTGCTATTTAAAATAGAGGTAAATGGTGGTGGCAAATGAGATGTAACCGGCAGTCATCAAGTAGTATCATGTGTAACTGTGCATATACACATTAAGCGCTTATTCAGACGTGCGTATATCGGCCAGGTTTTCATGCCCGGCCGATATACGCTGTCCCTTCCACTCACCGACTCTCTGCTTCTCTTCTCCCCTCTGAGTGATTTGCAGTGGAAGTGGGTGCAGCTATTATATTATACATACTTTGTCTTTTTAGCAACATTTGGAACTTGGCCATCCAGGCCCATGTTTTAGGGCTTATTCCCACGAGCGCATATCGGCCAGTGTTTTCATGGCTGGATGATATACACTTCCATCTAAACAGTCCCCTCTTCCCTCCCACTCACCGGCTCTCTACCTCTTTTCTCAACTCCTGCGTTTGCAATGGGAGTGGGCCGGACAGAGCGGAGCTTAGCTCCACCCTTCCCATTGCAAACGCAGGAGTGGAGAAGAGCGGCAGAGAGCCGGTGAGTGGGAGGGAAAGGGGAACTGTTTGGATGGAAGCTTATATCGGGCGGCCGTGAAAACACTGCCCAATATCCGCTTGTGGGAATAAGCCCCAAAACATGGGCCTGGATGGCCAAGTTCCAAATGTTGCCCCTTCATTTAAAATGTCATTCAATGTTGTCTATTATTCAAAAAAGACAAAGTAATTATAATATATTCTGGGGGATATTAACCATAGGTTTTTTTTTGTTTTTTTTTGTTTTTTTTTTTTTGCTTTTGGGAATTAGAATTAAACTTATAATATGCAGCAAAAAAGCTAAACTTATAGCTTAAATAGAGTAATAGAACTAAACTCATAACTTAAGCTCAGTTCATATAAGCTTGGCTCAGGTGCTGCATTTAACACAGATACAGTAGCAGAACAAAGTGATCATGTTGTAGGGGGTGTGATGGGCTGGCAGTGGTGCCTTTGGAATATCAGAGGGGAGGAGATAAAGCCAGGAAGAGGATGCTTCATAGCGCTTCAGAATCCTGTATCACATGGGTGGAGATGATCATCTGGACAGACAGACCTAATGGGGGCAATCGCCCCCAGCCTACAACTGCCTGGTGCTCCTCTACTACCTAGTAGGTAGTGCTTTGGGTGCCCTCACGGGTTGCACCTAGTTAAGGCCAGCCAGGACACAATTCATTGCAATTCAGAAGCGATTGCATGTTCAAGTCCCATTGTAAAACTTTTTAAAAGATATAAAGTGTAAAAGGAAAATGTTACCAAAAATTGCAATTTTGAAAGACAAAACTTTGTAAAATAAAAGCCCTTTTCCAATTTCTTGCATTAAAAAAATCTATACAATAAGAAACCACATTATTGGTATTGCCACATCCATAAAAGTTCAAAGTATCATGTTTAACCCGCATACAAAAAAGTATTCAGTCTGCTGCTCACTCGCTCTCTACTCCCTGCTGTTTTGCCTCCTCAGATTGGCCGTTGTGTCTATGGTAGGCTTTCCCTGACTGAATGCAAATGCACTGAGCAAATGAGTAAAGGCTCATGTCCACGGGGAAAATCAGATCCGCTGCGGATTTGTAACGCGGATTTGGGCTGCGGATGCCCTGTAATTGTCTTATATTTTTCATGCAGGAGATCAGTGTAGCCATGTGCTCTATGAGCTCCGCACGCCTGATCCGCACTAAAATGAAGCATGTCCATTTTTTTTCATGCCCCAGAAATTTTTTAATTCACTTTTATTGACCATCCGCGGGTATTTATCTACCTGCTGGTGGTCAGTGCATCCCTATGGGGCGCGGATCCGCGTGCGGGAAAAACGCTGCCGATTTTAATTTTATTTTCCCCATGGACATGAGGCCTAAGAGGGGACATGGAGCGTCACTGCAGTATAATACTACTAGACTAGTGGCTGTTTTACTTTGTTTTTCTCCTAGTTTGAACTTCTTCCTATGTCATGTAAATTATGCTAATTGCATACTGTAGTTGCCCAAGGATCAGATGAGCCATGTCATTAAAGTGCTGTAGACTATGGATTGCACAATGTTATTTAATTAAACTGCTGCTTAAAAGGGCAATGAAAAGCTCTCTGCATGTTGCAAGATGTAAGACTAGAGTGATAAGTAACCCCTTAATGACCAAATGTTTCTACAAATGAGGTGATCATTAACTTACAAGTAGACAGCCACTTTAAGCTTATTCTCAGGATAGGTCAATAGTAGCTCTCTGGGGGTCTGTCACCAAGGACCCCCACCAATCAGCTGATTGTAGGGCCATTGAGCTCATGCCTTAAGCTGATTTGTGCAGGAAGCCGACAGTTAAATTCCCAATACCAAATGACCAGGCTTGGTATTGCAGGCATTGAAATGAATGGGAACTTTGCTACAATACCAAGCCTGGCCACTGCAGTGAGTACAGAGCTGTCTGCTTCCTGCAAAAATCAGCTCTGTGGACAAATGCATTGGCCTGGTGAACAGTTGATTGGCAGGGGTCTGCTGAACAGGACCATCACCAATCTACTAAAGATGACCTATCCTGAATATAGGCCATTAATATCTTGCACCTGGACAACCTCTTTAAGAGGCTTAATTCTGAAAAGCCCTAATAACATTGCATAGGGACCACCAGTAAAAGTGATTCAGGGGGCCCAACCCTCAGCTGTTTTTTTTTGTTTTGTGTTTTTTAAGGGGGGGGGGGGGTTCTGCCACCCACATGTACATGTGCAACAACATTCACCATTTTAAGTCAATCATTGGAATTCTCCTTTATTAGCTATTCATGATAAGTCTTATTGGTGGGAGATCCCCCTGCTGGGATCACCCCTCCATTGATCCCCAGAATGGTGTCCCATGTTCTTCTCACTGCACTTCCCCAGAAGAAAGGGAACTTGAATGGAGTGGTGGCTGAGCATGTGTACTGTTGCTCCATTCAACCCTGTGGGACTGCCAGAGATGGCTAAAAACAAGCACTGGCCATCTCCAGCAGTCCCATAGAGTTGAATGGAGCAGCGCCACACATGCTCAGCCAGTGCACTCCTCTTCCTTTCAGGTGGTGCAGTGAGGAGGGCATGTAATTCTAGGCACTATTGTCGATCAATTGTGGGAATAGCCCTTTTGAATGCTTCCTCCCTACCAGTCCTCTCAATCATGCTACAAATGGCCTAATTACCATAAATTGTATACCACTTGCCTCCCTAATGCATGAATGTTGTGCCAAGCCAAATGTTCATGTGTATAGAACACCCAGGGAAAAGAGCTGTAGGGTATATAGGCAGCTTTAAAGAGGATACAAAGCTAAATCAGTGCTATGTCTCTTCATTCTAAGGATTAGTGGAGGCCCCAGAGGTCTGATCATAGTGTGATGGCATATCCTAGCATCTTCTCTGACTGAAATCTGTCAATTTAGTTTTCTTCATCTGGCCCAGACCACCATGATAGCTTCTCTTGACGATTCCAAAGTTTACTGCCCAGATATCTTTGGCCCCTCACGTCTGTATCCTTCCTCACCTACTATAGAAATGCAACTTCCCTCATTTAACACTGCTCTCTTGCTCCTGTGACCATTGCCATGCCTTCTACAGTGGCAGTTCATGTAATTGCTATAACAACTGTCATGTCTGACTTTATCCAGCCCACCCATGTGTCTCAATACTTTGACCAAAAGAGGGATATTTACCCAGCATGTATCTGCTTTCAGGCTACATTGTTTATACAGCTCTGTAACACTGTTGCCACATACAGTCTGCACACCTGACATTCAAGACAAGTGTTTACAGGAGAACTCAGAAGACTAAATATATCCTAACCTGAAATGCTCAGTGAGTCAAGTCATTCAGACTACTGGGATTATGCAGAAAATGTAGTTAATTGTTGACTTTTGATGCATCACACTGGCATTGAGTATCCTGAGTTTATCTTAATCACATCTCAATTCTTCTCCATTGCATACTCACTCGTTAGTGGTGAGGACATACACGGGCTGTATGTTATAGCCCTGAAAATGTGTAACCTTGTGCCAGAAGAGTAACTTGAAGCTCCTGGGCCCCAATGCACAACCTCTAACAGGGGCCCCCAACTATAATGCTTTATTCATAGTAATGGTCTCTGTATATGGAGAAGAGAGGCATTATGGGCCCCCTGAAGACTCCTTGGCTCGGGTGCAACCGCATCTCCTGTAGTTACGCCAGTGCTTTGCACTGATATTGTATGGATCTTCTGGTCCACAATTAGAAGATTACTTTGGTAAAACAATCCTCTTGCTCTCCTGAGTAAAGACCCATTTAGACACAATGATTATTGCTCAAAATTCGCTCAAAGGCTATCTTTTGAGCTATGATTGATTTCAGTTTGGCATGAAATCCATCATTCAGCAGAACAGCTGATAAGAAGGACCGCATGCTGTGTTCTCCCCGGGAAGCGCCGATTACATTGTCTCAGCTTTCAGCCTCATGGCAGAACAAAGGGAATTTATTCAGAGAACAGTGGGTGGTCCGATATCTGATAAAGAGACAATATAATACACTAAATGGCAACCAAATGGAGAATAGGCATTAGTACCAAGTAGTAGTTTATGCAAAAAGGATCACTCAAAAGCCATCATTTGAGTGATTATCTTTGTCTCTAAATGCACCTTTAGATTTTTCCATTGAACTTTAAAACTGGCATCTCTAAATGATTCAGCAATGAGTTATGCTAATATAATTGGCACATGGACGTGTTCAAGAGAGGACAAACGAGTGAGGGTTAAGAAAGAAGAGGCATAGGAAAATTCCAATGATTGTCCAAACCAAGATGAGAACTGTGGAAAGGAAAATGAAAAGATCTTGTGCGACAAAGGTAGTTGGAGAATGTACGATGCTCACACAAGCTTCCTTCACTACATCATTAGAATCCTTCTCCTTTTTTCTGCTTCTAACAAACACAAGTGAGGGGACAAGTCCTCTAAAAAGAATTACTAGAAGTGAGGACTTTTTTATTGTCTTTGAAGACTTCGAGGAGTGTACAAAAAGTGTACATCACTGCGAAGGGAAATCGGCAAGACATTGACTTTTTATTCACAGTTAGCATAATATTTTACAAACATTTGTCACTGTTCTTGAAGAAGTTGTCTCCATTTTTGTTTTTCTCATAAGTTTTTGTAGAGGAGCAAAGCCTTTTGAAGGATGTTTGCTAACCCTTTTGCCAGTAATGAGTTTCTTTTCAGTGATTGAGCTGGCTAGGTAGATGCATTTTATTTATTTATTTAGTTTTAATTAATCTTCCAAAACCGTTGAGTTGGTCAAAGATTCGTCAAAGCAGATGACTGTCAATCACACAGCTCAGGGGGAAGAATTCCAGCTAGCCATATAGATCAGCCAAAGGTGGTTAAACACATCAAATAAATATTGGCTAAACATGCCAACTTCAGCGGGATCAACTTGACTGTCCAATGTATATAGGGGTGTACTGACCCCTCGCTGATGGCACATGTTAGATTAAAGAAAGATTGAGTATGCTGGATTTGAATATAATCCTATGTTCCCGGGGGAAATGCGCTACTACTAGAAAGGTCTCGCCAAGTTGTGTAATTGGCCAAATGAACTGGCTATACTTGGCATAAAGTAGGACAAGTCTTGACAGAATTTTAAAAAAATGTAAATGGTACAGTTCAGAAATAGAGATGAGCGAACGCGTTCGTCTGAGCTTGATATTCGTGCGAATATTAGGGTGTTCGGGATGTTCGTTATTCGTGACGAACACCATGCGGTGTTCTGGTTACTTTCACTTCCTTCCCTGAGACGTTAGCGCGCTTTTCTGGCCAATTGAAAGACAGGGAAGGCATTACAACTTCCCCCTGCAACGTTTAAGCCCTATACCACCCCCCTGCTGTGAGTGGCTGGCGAGATCAGGTGTTCGCCTAATATAAAAGTCGGCCCCTCCCGCGGCTCGCCTCAGATGCGGTGTGAGTTAGATGAGGGACAGTGCTGTTTATACCGGAGCTGCTGTAGGGAAAGAATTGGTAGTTAGTGTAGGCTTCAAGACCCCCCAAAGGTCCTTATTAGGGCCACTGATAGCTGTGTGTTGGCTGCTGTTAGCAGTGGGATTTTTTTTTTTCTCAAAATCGCCTCTGCAGACCGTTGCACCTGGCATTAGGGACAGAAGTGCTGCATAGGCAGGGAGAGTGTTAGGAGTGAGTGTAGCCTTCAAGAACCTCAACGGTCCTTTCTAGGGCCATATTTATCCGTGTGCAGTACTGTCCAGGCTGCTGTTGGCTGTGCTGCATTTTTTTTGGGCTTCTCAAAATCGCCTCTGCAGAGCATTCCACCCTCCATTGATACTGCAGGGAAAGAATTGTATAGGCAGGGCCACAACACAGTTATTATTCATAGAATATACGCAGTGCTGCCTGTTGGTGGGAAAAAACTGAAAACAAATCTATTTGTCCAGCCTCTGTCCGTCCTTACGCCTGTGGAGACGTGTGAGCTGCGTGAAAAACATTGCTAAATCATACGCACCCAGCTACGCTTTACTGCTGGCTTCGCCATTTGCTTTCCTTAATTGGGAAAAAAAATACCTGCTCTCCAAGAGTTATAATAACTCTGCTACCCTCACGTTCTGTGACACATAAGCAGGGACACAGCACAGTTATTAAACTTCTCAGGTTCATTGAATATACGCAGTGCTGCCTGTTGGTGGGAAAAAACTGAAAACAAATCTATTTGTCCAGCCTCTGTCCGTCCTTACGCCTGTGGAGACGTGTGAGCTGCGTGAAAAACATTGCTAAATCATACGCACCCAGCTACGCTTTACTGCTGGGTTCGCCATTTGCTTTCCTTAATTGGGAAAAAAAATACCTGCTCTCCAAGAGTTATAATAACTCTGCTACCCTCACGTTCTGTGACACATAAGCAGGGACACAGCACAGTTATTAAACTTCTCCGGTTCATTGAATATACGCAGTGCTGCCTGTTGGTGGGAAAAAACTGAAAACAAATCTATTTGTCCAGCCTCTGTCCGTCCTTACGCCTGTGGAGACGTGTGAGCTGCGTGAAAAACATTGCTAAATCATACGCACCCAGCTACGCTTTACTGCTGGGTTCGCCATTTGCTTTCCTTAATTGGGAAAAAAAATACCTGCTCTCCAAGAGTTATAATAACTCTGCTACCCTCACGTTCTGTGACACATAAGCAGGGACACAGCACAGTTATTAAACTTCTCCGGTTCATTGAATATACGCAGTGCTGCCTGTTGGTGGGAAAAAACTGAAAACAAATCTATTTGTCCAGCCTGTGTCCGTCCTTACGCCTGTGGAGACGTGTGAGCTGCGTGAAAAACATTGCTAAATCATACGCACCCAGCTACGCTTTACTGCTGGGTTCGCCATTTGCTTTCCTTAATTGGGAAAAAAAATACCTGCTCTCCAAGAGTTATAATAACTCTGCTACCCTCACGTTCTGTGACACATAAGCAGGGACACAGCACAGTTATTAAACTTCTCCGGTTCATTGAATATACGCAGTGCTGCCTGTTGGTGGGAAAAAACTGAAAACAAATCTATTTGTCCAGCCTCTGTCCGTCCTTACGCCTGTGGAGACGTGTGAGCTGCGTGAAAAACATTGCTAAATCATACGCACCCAGCTACGCTTTACTGCTGGGTTCGCCATTTGCTTTCCTTAATTGGGAAAAAAAAATACCTGCTCTGCCACAGTTAATAACTCTGCTACCCTCACGTTCTGTGACACATAAGCAGGGACACAGCACAGTTATTAAACTTTGATAATTCATTCACTAGAGGCAGTGGGGCCTTTCGTTTTCCAAAAAGGGCAAAAATTATATTTGGCCTGCAGTCTTGCGCCAATTTATTTCCTGCCTGGGAAATCTAATCACTGGTAATACAGCATGCTGAGGGGTAGGGGTAAGCCTAGAGGACGTGGACGTGGACGTGGCCGAGGACGCGGAGGGCCAAGTGAGGGTGTGGGCACAGGCCAAGCTCCTGATCCAGGTGTGTCGCAGCTGTCTGCTGCGCGATTAGGAGAGAGGCACGTTTCTGGCGTCCCCACATTCATCGCCCAATTAATGGGTCCACGCGGGAGACGGTTATTAGAAAATGAGCAGTGTGAGCAGGTCCTGTCCTGGATGGCAGAAAGTGCTTCGAGCAACCTATCGTCTACCCGCAGTTCTGCGCCGTCCACTGCTGCCAATCCGAATCCTCTGTCTGCTGCTCCTCCTTCCTCCCAGCCTCCTCACTCCACTACAATGACACCTGCTCAGGAGCGGGAACACTCCCAGGAACTGTTCTCGGGCCCCTGCTTAGATTGGGCAGCAGCGGTTCCTCTCCCACCAGAGGAGTTTATCGTCACTGATGCCCAACCATTCGAAAGTTCCCGGGGTCCGGGGGAAGAGGCTGGGGACTTCCGCCAACTGTCTCAACAACTTTCTGTGGGTGAGGAGGACGATGACGATCAGACACAGTTGTCTTGCAGTGAGGTAGTAGTAAGGGCAGTAAGTCCCAGGGAGCAGCGCACAGAGGATTCGGAGGAAGAGCAGCAGGACGATGAGGTGACTGACCCCACCTGGTGTGCAACGCTTACTCAGGAGGACAGGTCTTCAGAGGGGGAGTCAAGGGCATCAGCAGGGCAGGTTGCAAGAGGCAGTGCGGTGTCCAGGGCCAGGGGTAGAGGCAGGGCCAGACCGAATAATCCACCAAGTGTTTCCCAAAGCGCCCCCTCGCGCCATGCCACCCTGCGGAGGCCGAGGTGCTCTAAGGTCTGGCAGTTTTTCACAGAGACGCCTGACGACCGACGAACAGTGGTGTGCAACCTTTGTCGCGCAAAGCTCAGCCGGGGAGCCAACACCAACAGCCTCACCACCACCACCATGCGCAGACATATGATGGCCAAGCACCCCGCAAGGTGGGACAAAGGCCGTTCACCGCCTCCGGTTTGCACCCCTGCCTCTCCCCCTGTGCCCCAACCTGCCACTGAGATGCAACCCCCCTCTCAGGACACAGGCACTACCGCCTCATGGCCTGCACCCACACCCTCATCTCCGCTGTCCTCGGCCCCATCCAGCAGTGTAGTTCAGCGCACCGTTCAGCCGTCGCTTGCGCAAGTGTTCGAGCGCAAGCGCAAGTACGCCGCCACGCACCCGCATGCTCAAACGTTAACCGTCCGCATCGCAAAATTCATCAGCCTTGAGATGCTGCCGTATAGGGTTGTGGAAACGGAGTCCTTCAAAAGTATCATGGAGGCGGCGGCCCCGCGCTACTCAGTTCCCAGTCGCCACTACTTTTCCCGATGTGCCGTCCCAGCCCTGCACGACCACGTCTCCCGCAACATTGTGCGCGCCCTCACCAACGCGGTTACTGCCACGGTCCACTTAACTACGGACACGTGGACAAGCACAGGCGGGCAGGGCCACTACATCTCCCTGACGGCACATTGGGTGAATTTAGTGGAGGCTGGGACAGAGTCAGAGCCTGGGACCGCTCACGTCCTACCCACCCCCAGAATTGCGGGCCCCAGCTCGGTGCTGGTATCTGCGGAGGTGTATGCTTCCTCCACTAAAGCACCCTCCTCCTCCTCCTCAACCTCTGTCTCGCAATCAAGATGTGTTAGCAGCAGCATGTCGCCAGCAGTCGGTGTCGCGCGGTGTGGCAGCACAGCGGTGGGCAAGCGTCAGCAGGCCGTGCTGAAACTACTCAGCTTAGGCGATAAGAGGCACACGGCCCACGAACTGCTGCAGGGTCTGACACAGCAGACCGACCGCTGGCTTGCGCCGCTGAGCCTCCAACCGGGCATGGTCGTGTGTGACAACGGGCGTAACCTGGTGGCGGCTCTGCAGCTCGGCAGCCTCACGCACGTGCCATGCCTGGCCCACGTCTTTAATTTGGTGGTTCAGCGCTTTCTGAAAAGCTACCCACGCTTGTCAGACCTGCTCGTAAAGGCGCGCCGGCTCTGCGCACATTTCCGCAAGTCCCACACGGACGCTGCCACCCTGCGCACCCTGCAACATCACTTTAAGCTGCCAGTGCACCGACTGCTGTGCGACGTGCCCACACGGTGGAACTCTACGCTCCACATGTTGGCCAGGCTCTATGAACAGCGTAGAGCTATAGTCGAATACCAACTCCAACATGGGCGGCGCAGTGGGAGTCAGCCTCCTCAATTCCTTTCAGAAGAGTGGGCCTGGTTGGCAGACATCTGCCATGTCCTTGGTAATTTTGAGGAGTCTACCCAGGTGGTGAGCGGCGATGCTACAATCATTAGCGTCACCATTCCTCTGCTATGCATCTTGAGAAATTCCCTGCAAACCATAAAGGCAGCTGCTTTGCGCTCGGAAACGGGGGCGGGGGAAGACAGTATGCCGCTGGATAGTCAGGGCACCCTCCTGTCTATTTCTCAGCGCGTACAGGAGGAGGAGGAGGAGCATGAGGAGGATGAGGAGGAGGGGGAAGAGACAGCTTGGGCCGCTGCTGACGGTACACCGGCTGATTGCCTGTCATCCTTTCAGCGTGTATGGCCTGAGGAGGAGGAGGAGGAGGAGGAGGAGGAGGATCCTGAAAGTGATCTTCCTAGTGAAGACAGCCATGTGTTGCGTACAGGTACCCTGGCACACATGGCTGACTTCATGTTAGGATGCCTTTCTCGTGACCCTCGCGTTGCACGCATTCTGGCCACTACGGATTACTGGGTGTACACACTGCTCGATCCACGGTATAAGGAGAACCTGCCCACTCTGATTCCCGAAGAGGAAAGGGGTTCGAGAGTGTTGCTATACCACAGGACCCTTGCGGACAAGCTGATGGTAAAATTCCCAGCCGACAGCGCTAGTGGCAGAAGGCGCAGTTCCGAGGGCCATGTTGCAGGGGATGTGCGTAGATCGAGCAGCATGTACATCCCAGGCAGTGCAACAGTCTTTAAGGGCCTGGCCAGCTTTATGGCTCCCCACCAAGACTGTGTCACCGCTCCCCAGTCACGGCTGAGTCGGCGGGAGCACTGCAAAAGGATGGTGAGGGAGTACGTAGCGGATCGCACGACCATCCTTGGTGACGCCTCTGCCCCCTACAACTACTGGGTGTCGAAGCTGGACACGTGGCCTGAACTAGCCCTGTATGCCCTTGAGGTGCTTGCTTGTCCTGCGGCTAGCGTCTTGTCGGAAAGGGTGTTTAGTGCGGCTGGGGGAATCATCACAGATAAGCGTAGCCGCTTGTCAACCGACAGTGCCGACAGGCTAACACTCATCAAGATGAACAAAGGCTGGATTTCCCCAGACTTCTGTTCTCCACCAGCGGACAGCAGCGATACCTAAGCAATACGTAGGCTGCACCCGCGGATGGAAGCTACGTTCTCTCTCACCATCCAAAACGGGGACATTTCTGCTTCATCAATCTGTGTCTAATATTCCTCCTCCTCCTCCTCCTCCTGCTCCTCCTCCTGAAACCTCACGTAATCACGCTGAACGGGCAATTTTTCTTAGGGCCACAAGGCTCACTCAAATAATTTTTCAGAACAATTTTTATAAGTTTCAATTAGCTTAAAAGCGTTGGAACTTTAACTTGAACCAATTTTTCGTTACACTGGGCTGCCTCCAGGCCTAGTTACCACTTAAGCCACATTAACCAAAGCGATTCACCTGCCATCTTGGTTGGGCATGGCCAATTTTTACTGAGGTACATTAGTACTGTTGGTACACCAATTTTTTGGGGCCCTCACCTACAGTGTAATCATAGTAATTTCTATGTTCTTCGCCTGCACTCATGGTACAGAAAGGTGTGTGGGGTTGGCCTACACTTTAGCTACATAAATGTCACTTGTGCCTTGGCTATACTAAGGCTACTGAAATGGAACTAAGACTGCGCTCCCGCTATACTGCTGCTTCAGAATTGTTACTGGGGCCTGTCTTGAGTGCTACTATTGCTTACATGGAACGAAGACTGCGCTCCCGCTATACTGCTGCTTCAGAATTGTTACTGGGGCCTGTCTTGAGTGCTACTATTGCTTACATGGAACGAAGACTGCGCTCCCGCTATACTGCTGCTTCAGAATTGTTACTGGGGCCTGTCTTGAGTGCTACTATTGCTTACATGGAACGAAGACTGCGCTCCCGCTATACTGCTGCTTCAGAATTGTTACTGGGGCCTGTCTTGAGTGCTACTATTGCTTACATGGAACGAAGACTGCGCTCCCGCTATACTGCTGCTTCAGAATTGTTACTGGGGCCTGTCTTGAGTGCTACTATTGCTTACATGGAACGAAGACTGCGCTCCCGCTATACTGCTGCTTCAGAATTGTTACTGGGGCCTGTCTTGAGTGCTACTATTGCTTACATGGAACGAAGACTGCGCTCCCGCTATACTGCTGCTTCAGAATTGTTACTGGGGCCTGTCTTGAGTGCTACTATTGCTTACATGGAACGGACACGTGGAGAGGACACGTAGTGCCTCAAAAACATCCCCCTCCTCCTCCAACAGGGAAAACATTGTTGGCAAATGCCTTTGCATTGGTTCGTCTGGTGGCAGTCCAAGAATTTCACCTTTACCGACACTACAAGAGAGCCCCCCCACCATCCCCCCGCCACGGCCCACTTAATCCTGGCCACATTCCGAAAACCAACAAAATACAACCGTGGTACTAGGTCCGCAGTCACCACCACATTACCACCAACGCGGTTACTGTTAAGGTGCATATAACCACGGACACGTGGAGAGGACACGTAGTGCCTCAAAAACATCCCCCTCCTCCTCCAACAGGGAAAACATTGTTGGCAAATGCCTTTGCATTGGTTCGTCTGGTGGCAGTCCAAGAATTTCACCTTTACCGACACTACAAGAGAGCCCCCCCACCATCCCCCCGCCACGGCCCACTTAATCCTGGCCACATTCCGAAAACCAACAAAATACAACCGTGGTACTAGGTCCGCAGTCACCACCACATTACCACCAACGCGGTTACTGTTAAGGTGCATATAACCACGGACACGTGGAGAGGACACGTAGTGCCTCAAAAACATCCCCCTCCTCCTCCAACAGGGAAAACATTGTTGGCAAATGCCTTTGCATTGGTTCGTCTGGTGGCAGTCCAAGAATTTCACCTTTACCGACACTACAAGAGAGCCCCCCCACCATCCCCCCGCCACGGCCCACTTAATCCTGGCCACATTCCGAAAACCAACAAAATACAACCGTGGTACTAGGTCCGCAGTCACCACCACATTACCACCAACGCGGTTACTGTTAAGGTGCATATAACCACGGACACGTGGAGAGGACACGTAGTGCCTCAAAAACATCCCCCTCCTCCTCCAACAGGGAAAACATTGTTGGCAAATGCCTTTGCATTGGTTCGTCTGGTGGCAGTCCAAGAATTTCACCTTTACCGACACTACAAGAGAGCCCCCCCACCATCCCCCCGCCACGGCCCACTTAATCCTGGCCACATTCCGAAAACCAACAAAATACAACCGTGGTACTAGGTCCGCAGTCACCACCACATTACCACCAACGCGGTTACTGTTAAGGTGCATATAACCACGGACACGTGGAGAGGACACGTAGTGCCTCAAAAACATCCCCCTCCTCCTCCAACAGGGAAAACATTGTTGGCAAATGCCTTTGCATTGGTTCGTCTGGTGGCAGTCCAAGAATTTCACCTTTACCGACACTACAAGAGAGCCCCCCCACCATCCCCCCGCCACGGCCCACTTAATCCTGGCCACATTCCGAAAACCAACAAAATACAACCGTGGTACTAGGTCCGCAGTCACCACCACATTACCACCAACGCGGTTACTGTTAAGGTGCATATAACCAGTCTGACTGGGGCATGCAGACACCTTGACAGAATGAATAGTGTGTGGCACATAGGTTCCCCATTGCTATGCCCACGTGTGCAGCTCCTGATGGCGGTGGCACAGGATTGTATTTCTCATTGCTTCTGTACAGCATTGTGGGCTATCGCCCCGCCCCTATTAAAGAGGGTCGCTACCTAGCCGTGCCAACCCTGTGCAGTGTGTGCCTGCGGTCCCTCGTCGTGGCAGACGCACTTCTAAATAGACATGAGGGTGGTGTGGCATGAGGGCAGCTGAAGGCTGCGCAGGGACAGTTTGGTGTGCGCTGTGGGGGGGAGGGGGTGCGGTTGGGCAGCATGTAACTCAGGAGAAGTGGCAGTGGAGTGTCATGCAGGCAGTGATTGTGCTTTGTTGGAGGTAGTGTGGTGCTTAGCAAAGGTATGCCATGCTAATGAGCGCTTTTCAGAAGTAAAAGTTGTTGGGAGGGGGGGGGCCCACTCTTGCCGGTATTGTGGCTTAATAGTGGGACCTGTGAACTTGAGATGCAGCCCAACATGTAGCCCCTCGCCTGCCCTATCCGTCACTGTGTCATTCCCATCACTTTCCTGAATTGCCCAGATTTTCACACATGAAAACCTTAGCGAGCATCGGCGAAATACAAAAATGTTCTGGTCGCCCATTGACTTCAATGGGGTTCGTTGTTCGAAACGAACCCTCGAGCATCACGGGAAGTTCGTTACGAATAACGAACACCCGAACATTTTGGTGTTCGCTCATCTCTATTCAGAAAGAATATAGGTGGCCATATTCATGATGATGATATTCGCCTGAAATGGATAGTCTTGACCATTGGATGACCATTGCTTGAAAAAGTTGCGCAAAAGATCATTCATAATGGAGGATGCTGGATCAAAGTTTGCCAATATGACGCTATTAAATTACAC
The DNA here is from genome assembly GCF_035609145.1 of Eleutherodactylus coqui. NCBI lineage: Eukaryota > Metazoa > Chordata > Amphibia > Anura > Eleutherodactylidae > Eleutherodactylus > Eleutherodactylus coqui. The sequence goes on along the minus strand of NC_089840.1, from coordinate 271,037,583 downwards.
TTGTCTGAGTCTGCCCTTACTGTTGCTGGTGGGATCACTGGTATAAAATGTATGGCCTGCTACAGTGAAGAAAGCAACAATAATGGGCAGTTTTCTTGGTTTTAAAACCCACCAAGCACAACATCAGCTTGGAGTCTGTATGCTCTTCCCATGATTGTGTGGGTTTCCTCCAGGTACTCCTGCTTCTTCCCACGCTCCAAAAAGCATATAAATAGGTAACTACATATAATGAGCCCCACCTAGTAGCACATTGGACCTCCGGAGCCACGGCAATTCATTGTTGTCCTTCTACAGTTATCGTAGGACCCAGGGTATGCCAAGAATGCCTTCTACACACCAATAGTGGACCTCCATCAGCCTGACAGGAATGGGTACTACTGCCTCTCGACGTGCAAGAGTGGAACTAGTGTACTACTGCCTCTCGACGTGCAAGAGTGGAACTTCTATAACACTATGCCTTTTATACATCTTGCACCCAAATTTGCACGACTTTCAAGTTGGAGAGCCCTTGTAATTTAGCCCAGATCAAAGCCAAAGGCCACACAGTATTGCCGTCATTGGGTATAATATCGTGCAGCCATTTTGCAATGAGAGAGCTTCTATATGTTCGGAGTTAGAAGAATATCCTGACTTTAAAGTGGTGCACACCTTGGTCCGGCTGCAAAAAGGGGGATTCTGTCTCAAAGTTGCGCTTTAATAGCCTGAAATAAACCTGTGCTATAGTGACCTATATTTGGGAAAGCATTTGTTCTTCCTTAGTACATATTTTATAAACTGAATAACTAAGCGCGCCTTGGTTCTGTTTTGCCGTGTTTACTCTCTTGTGATTTGTGTGTACAGCAGTAATTATAACCTTTCTTTTTAATTTAACTAAATGTGGTGCAGTTGAGGCCTTTGCCATTTACACTTTGTGCTCCTGGAATGTTTGGTGTCCACCAAAAAGGTTCTTAAGATTGGAAATTCACCTCCATAATTAATTCAGGGTCTCCAAACATGGAGGCCAATGTTGTAAAAAACTGAAACTGGTCAAATGGGAAGGGGATCGAGGGCTTCTTCTGGTCTCGAGAAGAAACGTGAAGATAATGCGAGACCATCTGTCAGAAGATTGAAGCTCAGCCAAATGTGGCACATGAACATGAGCCGAAGTAACCGAGTAACTCCACCAAGGAATGACTGGCAATAAAAATGGAAGGTTTCTAAATGGCCAAGTTGTAGTCTGGATCTAAAAACCTCAAGAGGCTGTGGGGGTCGTGAATGTATCTGTTCAAGCCAGAACCCTTCAAATATTGCAAGGCCGAAAAACTTCTTCCTGGAGGAGTGAACAATGGTATAATGTACCTGAATTTTCAGTTTTGATTAGTTGTTGTAATATTAACTTGTTAGTTTTTTCTTCATTACCTTTTTCGGTTTATCAGGGCTGTGCTTAGAGTTCTAGGGTCCCCAAAGCAAATTTTGGACCTGCCCCTGCCCCCCACCCCCACAAATGTGTTGCTTTGGTCCCAATGGTCTTGTCTATAAAGATATATACCCTCCCAATGAAATAAAGCACCTAACATATATAATTATACAGACCATGTAGTAAGATTAAATCGAGTGACTCACAGGTGACTTCCTATGATTGTGAAGATGGTCCATGGATGGAGATGGGGTTCTCCTACAGAATAGGCAAGTGATCTGAGACCTTGGTGAGTCCCACCAGAGGCAGGGACAGACTTCTCTCCTCCCAGGATTCAAACAGAGGGATATTTAGTTTGCTATTCAGCCCCAGGGTGTACTTGGCAAAATTGTCCTGGTTGCAGGCCTGTATTAATGTTGTCAGCAGCTTTCTGCAATAAAATGGCTACAGGGCTGGCATGTTGCTACCTTACCACCCCTTACAATTGGACTCCTTGACTCTTCCTTCTCCATCTGACCCAGGCTACCATGATTACTTCTTTCAGTTACAACTCATTTCTGCAGAATTTAATGCGCAGGCAATTTTTTTCCAGGGTTCCTCACTTTTTCAGAATGTCATCATCTTTCCCCCAACGTTACACAAACTTTCCATCCATAGTATTCAAGATTGTAATAATGCTCAACACGGTAACAGTAGCCCTCTTCTTTTTTCTTTTTTTTTTTTTTACTTTACCCACAATTGGTGCCCCCTTTAAATCCCACATCTAAGCACTGTTCTTGTTGCAACCCACAGAGGGAGAAAAAAAACCTGAAACCCACCTTACTCCATTACTATGACCAGCAACTGGATCGTCTTCCTGAAGCTTTGTGCAGGCTTTGCACTGTCTGAGTTTTCTGGAAGCCAGATGGCTACAACATCCTGGCTGTGTAAGTGGTGAGCATGAAGCCTGCTCTCAAGGCATCACTCGCCTGGGAATCTTAGCAAGCCCCTTTCCTAGCTGTCGTGATTGCATGCCCTATGACTGAATGTCAGGTCCCTGCTGTTTTATACTGCCCGATAAAAATCTAATGTTAATCCGCCCACATGTTGCGCTATACAGAAAACTTCACATGAGAAGTCTTTACTTTTGTAGATGACTGTAGTTCATGATAACCTATCTCAAGTGTTGATATCCCTGGAGGCTCTTACCCTCTTTCTGGTAAGGAGGCACCTGAGAATCTGAAATAGCTGCCATGTGAGAGAGCGATGATCAGTAGTCAAGTGTCCCTCTTTAGTATTCTCTGAACATGATTTGCAAGAGGAGTTTGGCAACTAGCCCATGCATGTTACCAATCAACTAGATGCTCTGTTAACAAGTGGGTGGGGCCATTTGACCTGATAATCGTGGCCAACCTGCAGATGACAAGCATCATAGCAGTGATATGTAATATCTTTATGTAAATTCAGCTCTGGTTGGACGTCGTGTTTTATTGTTTTACCTTTTCACTGTTACATGAACTTGTGTGCTGTGATGCAATGTGAGCAGGAATCTACAGATGACGGCTCGTGTAGCGACTCTGCCGCAGGGCTTTGGAGACTCTACAAATCATGATAAGTAATCATAGCAATATTTTATTCCTGAGGGGATAATGTGTTTGTCAATAAATTAGGAGATAACGTGCAGCAACTTGACAAGGCATTGATTGCACTAGTTGGACAGAAGATCTCTGAAGGCATGTAGAGCCATGCTGTCTGGATAGCCACCCACAGCTCCTTGGTATTTGTAGGTGCAGGATCTCAGGTGTTAATGGCTCCCATAAATGCAAATGCACTAGATCCGTTAAATGCTCAGTTGGATTAATGTTGGGCATGCATGCAAGCCATGCCATTCATAGGAAATCTCCAGAATGCTCTGTAAACCAATTCTTGGGCCCAATCGGCATGGTGCATTATCCTACTAGAATATCCCTTCAGTGTGGTGGGACATGAAATCCATAAAGGGCTGTAAATGGTCATCAAGCATTGAAACTTAGCAGGCATCTGCCAATGACTTGTTTAGGTGGACCATCTGACCCAACCCATGCCATGATAATACACCCTACACCAGTATGGAACCACCACCATCTTGCATATACTGGGAACGGATTTTGTTGTTTTTCCTTTGGGAGGAGTCAATTTTAATAGATCTCCGAAAACTTGTAAAATAAGTGTAATCGTGTGCATTTTTAAATCCACATAGGCGACTTGAACTGGGGATCTTCTGATTACTTGCATAATACACTGCAATACTTCATTATACTTTTACTGGCAGCCTATTTAGCCCTGCTACAGGTAGGAACTACATGGCAAGTTTAGGAGCCTTCAGTAAGCCCCAGACTGCCATTGCAATCCACTTACTGCATATCATACTCTAAATGCAGCTTGTCCTGACAGACTGCTTATAAACAGTTCACTCACACTACCTGGTTTATGTAAGGGGGCGCTGGCTGAGGTGAGTGGCTCATCTGGCCACATGAAAGATGCGCTGCAGAATGGAAGGAGGTAGCTTCCTATAGTTCACATTAGGCAATAGAAGGCCTAAGTTTACCGCTGGATAGAACCTTTTACTTATTTATTCCTGAAGGGTCATTCCTGGCTGGATTTGGTTTGGCTGCAAAGTATGAATCCCCATAAGAATAAATGTGACTTGTGAAATTTTTAAAAATCTTCTACTTTGTGTAGTATTATACAGTATACAATCTAGTTTGTATATATTTGCATAGCTGTAACAGCAAAGTAGGAGCCAGATGCAAATACTTCCTTGCCACTTCGACCTCAGCACTTTGATAGCAAGGCATTGATGGAGCACAAATGCTTAAACCGGTAAGAATCCTATAAAACATTATGCTGACAACTACTAGAATAAGCCCACAGGGGGTTAATTTATCTTATCCTGTCCTAAGGCTGTATCATAGAGCTTGGAGCAATGCCAGGCACTATTTCAAAACTGAGCATGTTACAATGATGTAATTACGGAGAACATGTATGCAAAAAAATTCTTTAAAAACTTCCATCCTCGTTGAGAAAATTCTGGGATGTATTAAGAGAAGCATAGAGTCTAGATCACGTGAGGTCATTATTCCCCTCTACTCTTCTTTAGTCAGACCTCATCTGGAATACTGTGTCCAGTTCTGGGCACCCCACTTTAAAAAAGAAATAGACAAACTGGAGCAAGTTCATAGAAGAGTTACCAAGATGGTGAGCGGTCTGCAAGTCATGTCCTATGAGGAACGGTTAAAGGATCTGGGAATGTTTAGCAGAAGAGAAGGCTGAGAGGAGACTTAATAGCTGTCTACAAATATCTGAAGGGCTGCCACAGTGCAGAGGGATCAGTCCTATTCTCATCTGCACAAGGAAAGACTAGAAGCAATGGGATGAAACTGAAAGGCAGGAGACACAAATTAGATATTAGATAGAACTTTCTGACAGTGAGGGTGATCAATGAGTGGAACAGGCTACCACGGGAGGTGGTGAGTTCGCATTCACAATGAACGTTTTCAAACAGAGGTTGGACAAATATCTGTCTGGGATAATTTAGTGAATCCTGCTTTGGACCCAATGACCCTGGAGGTCACTTTCAACTGATTATATTCTGATTCTTGAAACTTGACACATAAATGAAATATCAGATGAAAATCTGTTTTCTAATATGTTTTTTGCATAAAATTTTAAAAAATTCGATTCTTTACTATTGTTTACATACCCTATGATTCTACTATATTTGGGATTTTGCGAAGTGTCTGTCTTTTCATTAAAATGTCCTCCAAAATCAGAGAGTCAAGTTTGAGTCCTACTTAAGAAAAATCTCTGCCTGTCTTGGGCTAGTTGTACTGAATATGGTGTGAAAATTAATGACTGGCTGCTGTGGCTTCACTGACCACTTCATTGCATGTGTGTTAAGCAGGGGTGGGCACTCAAAGGGAAGTGCTTCGGCACAGATTTACCAACACCTAAACATTAAAACTTCTTAAACTCACCTCCACCAAGGATCGACATTGTAGGGGCTATGTAGACTGAATATTGCAATTACATTTTTATAAATATGCCATTTTGCTTGTAGAACCCATGCGTCTCCCACATTTGGCCCCATTGACTAGATCCTTGTGGAGTCAAATGCAACACCTGCAGGATTCTTGATGACCATATCAGTGATGAGCCTCTAGAATGTCTTCTCTTCTTAGGGGTTCAAGTTATTCAGTAATGGTTTCTTAAGTTCTGTGGTTGTTTAAATTACTTCTTGTGATGCATGTGTCTTATTATTTCTCAGGATTCGAGAGTGTCCTCTACTCACTGCTGTAAAAGACAATGATATTGGGGCTCTTAGAAAACTGCTGGACTGTGCATCAACTGATCTATATGTAAGAGGTAGGTGGGTAGAACTGTTTAAGAGTGTGACCACGAGGTGGGCTTTATATAAAAACAGGTGCAAAGGCAAAAATTTATATTGACTGTAATGAGTTATTGAAGTCTTCCTAGGTTCATACCCATAGCATTATCCTTCTGTGTTTATCAGGAGCCGTGGGAGAGACCATACTTCATGTGGCTGTTACATATGATAGCCTGGAGGCTGCCACAATAATTCTAGAAGCTGCACCAGACCTCATCAACCAACCCGTCACCTCTGCTCTGTATGAAGGTCAGATACATGCATTTCTACTAAGGAGATATTTTAGGACTGTGGGTGCTTTGTGGTGGTTGATCAATTTGGTCAACTGAGATTGAGGGGTTTCTTTAACACCTTCACCCTCCAAAGCCACTCTTTATTCCTGCTAGTGATGACTTGGAATGGGGACAATGTTTCAGGTGGCTGACTTCCTGAAACCTCAACACTGTGCTTCACAGGTAGTGCAGGGGGCTGTTTCTCTCCCTTCACTCAAACTATTGTGCTACTGTACCTCCCAGTGTATGTAATTACTCTTCACCGAGGGTTACTATCTTTATCCTGTCCAACTTCAGGTAGTTCTTGCTGGTACAGCCTATGGGGTTCTCCTTGTTTTGGTGGTTTTGTCACTGACTCCATATTGTAGATTTTCTGGCTATCTAGCCTTTTAGGTTGACTCTGCCCTGAAGTATCAGTTTCTGTAGTTTTAGGGTCTTGCAATAGTGTAACATAGCATGTTAGACTGAAATAAGACAATATTCATCAAGTTCAGCCTGTTTCAATTCCCCCACCCCTTCTTGTTGGTCCAGAGGAAAGCAGAAAAAAGCCAATTTAGCTCATTTGGAGGAAAAACATTCCTTCCTAACTCCATAATGGCAGCCAGAGTAATACCTGGATCAACGTTTGAGATCAGCAACCCTGCTGGACACCTAATGTCTATATCCTGTAATATCATGGCGCTCTAGAAAGACAGCTAGTCCCCTCTTAAGCTTCTCTATGGATTTTGCCATCACCACTTCCTCAGGCAGAGAGTTCAACAGTCTCACTGCTCTTACAGTAAAGAACTTCATTCTGTGTTGCTGATGTAACTTGCTTTCTTCTAGACGTAGCAGATGCCCTCCTGTTACCGCCGCAGTCCTGAGTATAAACAGATCCTGGGAGAGATCCTTGTATTGTCCCCTAATGTATTTATACATAGTTATTTGGTCGCCCCTTATCAGTCTTTTTTTCAGTGGGCTCCAATTGCTTTTTCATTCCCAGAAATGGGATATGTAGGTATTGCTCACATGAGTTACATGCCCTACTCTTCAATCACTCTACAGGAGCAGTCCCCTCTTATAACTTTAACTCCTCCTAACAGATTAATATAGAATTGACTTGACTTTCCCTGAGCTTTTTCTTTACCTCCACTAGATTATTGTGAATGTATTCTGCAAAACTGGTTTATTAAAGAGGTTTTCCAGGCAGCGCCGGCTGTCAGTGACAGGCTACACCGGGATCGGAGTGGGAGCCGCTGCTCCGATCCCTGTGTAGTGGCTGGCGCTCATAATTGCAGGCTGGGGTCTCCTTAAAATCAATGGGAGCTACAAATATCCATTATGGCCACTGACTCCGAGCTGGTGACTACATCGAGGTTGTGTTAACCCCTTATAGGTAGCCATATAAATCTATCATAAGGCTATGGTGTGGATTTCTAGCACGATCTGCTAAATTCCACCATGGAATACAGTATTTAACTCGTTCTTGTAAAAGTTTACATATTTATCTTTATCATATATTGTCTGCTCGTAGGACAAACTGCATTGCATATTGCTGCTGTCAATCAGAACTTGAACTTGGTGAAATTGCTCATTGAAAAAGGTGCTGACGTCTGTTCTCCTCGAGCCATCGGCAGCTTCTTCTCTCACAGCCCGGACAACCTATTTTACTTTGGTTAGTGCAACTATCAGGAGCCACACTTTTTAGGAACATGATTTAACAAAAAAATCTCCCCTTCCACGAAAACCCTCTGACCCTTTCTTTTTTTTAGGTGAACATATTCTGTCTTTTGCTGCTTGCACTGGCAATGAGGACATTGTCTGCCTGCTTATTGAGAATGGTGCCAGCATTCGGGCTCAAGATTCCTATGGTAGGAGCCAATGTTAAGAATTTATTATAATACGTTATTGACGTCAAGACAGTTTTTGACAATCTTATGAAATAATTGTCCACGTACATCATCGTAGGGACATTGGTGCTTCTAATTAGCTGCAGTTCTTGGAAATGGGTGGTTTCCATATAGCTGGTACTTTGGTGTCCAACATGTCCTTGGCTGGTCTCCACCAATTACTATGAATATTGATAAGAAGTATTTTAATTGTGGCCTTTCTATTTGGTAGGTAACACCATACTGCACATCTTGGCTCTACAGCCTAACCAGACTTTTTCCTGCCAGATGTTTGATCTTCTATTGTCCTATGATGACTCAGAAAATAACGATGTCGACATCCTAATGATGACTAATTACATGGGTCTTACTGCCTTCAAATTATCTGCTGCCGAGGGAAATACAGTTGTAAGTATAACTTTTACAATGCCCCAAGTCTATCTAAGGGCTAATGCATAGGGCTGAAGTCTGTTGTACTGCTCAGTCAGAGAACACTAGGGTTAAGCTCCTGCAGATCCATTCCATTTTCAGCACCGGAACAATGGAGGTGGGGCTGACTCAAGGTTTATGTGGGCCCTTGGGTGACAAATTCTCAGTAGGCCTCTTCTGTATTGTTTCTGCTATGGACTGAGAGGTTGGACCCATTGTGCTAACCAACCTGCCTGGCTTTTAGACCAGAAATGGTGTGGCTGGCAGCTGACCCCAGTGGTGGGAGGTAATGTTAGACGAGGAGTCTAGCCCTTAGCTGATAAGGAAGAGAAGACCTCTGCCTACAAGTAGGGCGATCATCCTGATAAGAATGGCCCCGTGCTGGAACCTCAGGGCTGACTATCCCTGACAGGTAACTGGGACAATGAAGTGAACACAGGGGACCCAAAACAGGACAGACTTGCCAAGGAGATGGGAATGATGCAAAAGACTGGGAGCAAATGAACTGATGCACAGAGGCAGAAGCACAAAGCAAAGGGCATACAAGATAAACATATACCGATAGGGAGATACATAGACAAAGAGTCCAGAAACTGGACTGCACATAGGTGTTTTGCAGAACATTTAAGTGATTTATGTCTCCATTCACTAATATCCCCTCTCAGAAATAATACCACTGTGTGCCCCCTTTCAGAAATAATGTTCTCCTTTGCACCATTTGCCTCATTATTATTATTCAGAGGGGGCATTATTATTCTCCCAGCTCCCTCCTCTATTTAAAAAAATAGAAGACCGTACATGCTCCCCTACACTGTCGCTTTCAGGCTGCTGTAATAGGTGCTGCTGTCCACCACTGACTTTCACTTTCATATGATTGCCACAGACATTCCTCACTAATGGTGAGGCCAGGAATTGACTACAGTGATCATGTGTTTGTCACATGATCGAATGACGTGAAAGTCAGTGGTGAACAGCTGGGTGCTGACTCCAAGCCTGAGTGTAAGGGTATGGTTTAGCCAAAGGGTTGGGCTTAAATGGGTTTCCCCATGAATTTTTTTTTTTCCCCTGCCCTTTTGATAAAAGATAACTTGTTGATCAGTAGGGTTTCATCCCTAGGACCCCCCACTGATAGTGGTGGTCTAGCATGTGGACTGCTGATCATTAATCTCAATGGTACTGCTGGGAGACTTTATTCGTGCTTGAACTTGGCTAGTTCCAGCAGTCGTATTGAAATGAATGGAGCAGAGGTGCACATGCTTGACAGCCCATTCATTCAGGGATGCAATGGACCCCTGTTTTCAGGATCTGTGTTGGTCTCAGTGGTCAGACCCTCACCAATTAGCAAGTCAGCTTATTTCTTGTGATACTGAAGAACCATACTTGTGGGGGACCAAGGGTTCCTTGGAAATACGCATAATTCTATAGGGGCTAGTTGGGGCCTCAACCAACCTCTAACATCAAAATGTTGGGGCTCTGGTATGGACTTCTCTAATGATGATCTTCTATAGGATAGGAACACCATGGGTTCTTGTCCATGTTCAAAGAAATACACCCTCTCATGGGCACATATTGGAATACTTCACTGTGCTAGCTCCTGCTTCAGCCAGTTGTCTTACATTCAGACACAGGGCAATGAGGATGAGGAAGGGGATCAAAGGAAATGGAGAGATACAGGGTTAGCGGAGATGCATTTGATAGGTTTAGCGATCCTTTAAGAATTAACATGATCCATTAGAAGAACCTTTTGAAAATTCTGGTCTAGATCTTAAAAGCACTTTTCAGTCGTGTAACATGCTTGTTTTTGTATGTGAAGTTAAATTTCACGGTTTTTATATTTCTTTTTGACGTCTCAGATGTTTGAGCATCTATTAAATAAACGGAAACAAGTCCAGTGGAGTTTTGGCCCAGTGAATTCTGTCTTATATGATCTTTCGGGTATAGACTCTCGGGATGAAGATCAGTCCGTGCTAGAACTTGTGGTGTCTTCGAGAAAGAGAGCGGTAAGTGTATCGGTTCACGAGGTTTTGCACATTTGTTTTCCTGTGGTGTGCATTCTCTAATATGGTCATTTCACCCTATATTTGTTGTAGGCTCGCCATATTCTTGACTTTACACCCGTGAAAGAACTTGTCAGTCTGAAGTGGAGGCGGTGTGGTCGACCATACTTTTGGTTTTTAGCGGCAATCTATGTCCTGTATATGATCTGCGTGACCATGTGTTGCACTTACAGACCTCTTAAAGCTATTCCACATCCGAAGAATGATTCTCGAGATGCAACCATCTTAATGCAAAAATCTCTTACTGTAAGTGAACAAAAAATGGACGGAGGTTTTTTGGGGGAAACTATTACTTAAATGTCCTTCTATTTGACTGTTCTTTTTATTGACTCCTAACAGGAAGCATACGAAACCTATGAAGATGACCTCCGTCTAGTTGGAGAGCTCATTAGCGTTTTGGGGGCAATTGTTATATTGCTTCTTATGGTAAGAAATCCTCCAAATCTTCACAATTTACGGCTTTGGCTTGCGGTCACTTCTTCTAAATAAATGTATTTTCTGTTTCTAGATTCCTGATCTGCTTAGGGTTGGAGCCACAAGATATTTTGGGCAAACTGTTCTTGGTGGTCCATTTCATATAATCATGTAAGAACATTATAGTTGAATGTGATAATGTTTTTTGTTTTTTTTGTCCTTTTTATGATTTTTGTATTTTGCTTTAATATCTGAATTTTTTTTTTTCCTTTTTGTAGAATTGTTTTTGCCTGTATGGTGATGGCCGTTCTGGTCATGAGGTTAACCAACCATGCTGGAGACAGTGACGGGGAAGCAGTTCCTATGTCAATAGCTTTGGTGCTGGGTTGGTGTTACATCATGTATTTCACACGTGGTTTTCAGATGCTTGGACCATTTACAATCATGATACAAAAGGTAAAGGATCAAATAGATCATGCAAGATCATATTATATCATAAACTCTTACCCCCTCACAAGTCTTGAAATGTTCATTTTTTTTCATTGCATTCACCAATAGTGCAAGAAAAATAATGCTTAGAAGAAATGAACACCTGTCCAAAATGTTTTTTACGTCAATGGTCAGGTTTCCAATTTACAAAGTAGCTTGGGGGAGCGGGTACTGTTTCTTCTTGACGAGACCCAGTGAAGACTTATTTTAAGGCAATGCACCATGGGAGAAAGTATGCAAATGGAGCATGTCACCCAAACCAAAGATCCATCTCTAGGCAGACTGCTTCGGGGTTATCGCCCCTCATCAGTACAGAGCAGGGAAATGGTTTTCTGGGACAGTCAAATAACAAAAATATCATCTTGTGTACAATGAATGTCTCCTGATATTGAATTCCGATCTTCTTTCTTTTTCAGATGATCTTTGGAGACCTGTTGCGTTTTTGTTGGCTGATGGCTGTGGTTATTCTTGGGTTTGGTTCAGGTGAGCTTTCATTTTAGATGTTTCCTTATGCGTTTCCACGAGAAACAGTAAGAAGTTCTCTGCATTTTTTTTCTCTGGATCCATGCCATTTTTTTTTAATTTTTTTTTGTCAAAAGATAGTATGTTCTAGATCTGGTGTTTGTTTGTTTGTTTTTTGGTTTTTTTTTCCATAGGCTTTTCAGTAGGAAATTAAAGTCCAGGATAAACACATCAAGAATATGCGAGAATTAGGGCTGACACCCACTGGCTATATATTCTTTCTTGCGCTGCGAGAACACGTGAAAACTCTTGCAGCGCAAGAAAGACGCCTAATATTGCCAGTCTTTTCAATGGGGCCAGCGGACTTCTGTGGCAGAAGTGCAGCATGCCATCCTATTGCTTTTAATGGGATCGGCGCTGCTGCCGGTCCCATTGAAAGCAGTGGTTTGTAGCAAACCCTGCAGAATGATTTTCGGGGAAGGGCTTGAAATATAAGCCCTTCCCTGAAAAGCATTAATAAGTGGTAACCTAAAAGAACTGATCCGCAACAGTATACGTAGTAGAGTTTAGGTTACTAGCCCTGCACAGAGAAACTGAAAGTAAAGTATCTATTGCTCTACGATAGTTTTACATACAACACCGAATAAATTATATATATATATAATATAAATTATTTATAGCTGTAGTATGTATAACCTTGCTTGGGGGAGGGTATGAGTAATGACCTTTCCGAACAATATCTGGTGCTAACCTGTATGGGACAGGGGGACCTGGCACCTTCGCTTAATGGAAGACTGGGCATAATACTGAGTTTCTTCAATCAGTGCCTCCACCCAGGATAGAGCCCTTAATAAAACAAGGGTCTCTTCCTGGGAATAACCTATACATATACATATGGATAAGCAGACATTTGAAATACTACTTGTCTGCAAAGAAGGAAGTATACCAAACTAACGGAAGAGGAATAGCATTTTTATAATATGGGAACCAGAATTACAATAAGTATGCATATAGAATATAGATATAGCTCAAATACTTCCGTTCTTATAGCAGTCCCAATAGTATTTAACCGCAGTCACTATATACTCGGGTATGTGTATATATAAATGTGCATGGCATCTCAGACACGATACCTCAGACTAAGAAGAGTCACGTTACAGGGGACCCCTCTGTAGTTAATTGTAGATAGTGGGATTTGCAGGGTGTGAACAGCGTTCCGAAGGAGGTCGGGATAAGAATGATGATAAGTAGTGCAGCAGCTCTTCTGGTCCAACAATTCCACATAGGGGGTTGAATCCAGGAACAAGCCTGACTGCACTATACTAGTCCCTAGTTTAGTCTATCCTATCCATGTGACTGGACCACTAATCTGCCTGTGGGTCGTCGGTCGCCTAACCTTCCACTAGTGCCTGAACTGCACACCAATCCCTATCTATAACACTAACTAGAAACTATCAGGCTGGGGCTATTACTGAGCCAAAGAGGAGCAGCCAAAGTTGCTTCAGACTCCAGCATTTGCCAAGCAGGCCGCACTAGAAATACACTGCACCAAGCATGGAGAACTACAGCTGAAAGCCGCAATGATGTAGCAGAGATAATTGTGGCAGGTCTGCCAAGGGAAACTGAAGGTGACACTCAGTTCAGTGCAGAGCTGTTTCAGTAAAGTGGGATCTCAGCCCCTCTACAGGTATGGCTGAGATCTGATACCTGCTTGGTTACAGCTAGTCTGAAGAAGGTCTTTGGCTTTCTGGAGGGAATATTTAGGAAGCTGGGAGTAGCTCCTTTCCTACTTCCCATGCGGTCTGGATCTGCCTGGAGTAGACAGGTCTCACTCTTATATACCAGCCCCCATTATAGGTATGGGGTTTCCTCATTAACCCAAAAGCAGGGGTTAAGAAGAAACCAACCTCCATCACAACACACTAATAACAGGGATCTCCTACATATATATTAAAAAAATTAGTGCTGATAACTATTACTTATATGGACCCCTGCTACTATGCTGCAGCCCTCTTGCCTGCTAGACAATATTTGCCCAACTAAAAGGGGCAGCTTCCACTTAGATCCCCATGTGCTGTAGACCAACCCCTTCCTTTTAGATCAAGCTTTCCACCCAATCTCAGGGTGTCCAGGAGTTCAGGGCTGAACCAACTCATCCACACCAGGGGGGTGTTGGGGAAGTCCATTATAACACATTTCTAAACCTGAAAAACAGTGGTTACCCTACAGGGCTTTTGCCACTAAATAAATGTCTGATCCCTGGGGTTCCACCTTCCGGAAGCCTCATTGATGCTAAGACTTGCATACCCCAAATGCCCCGTTTGAAATGAAGTTGAGGTGTGCTTGCTTGACCACCGGTTCTTCCACATTTATGGGATGGAGGAAGATGGCTGAGCAAATCAATCTCTCTCTGTGCCTTAGAACTGAATGGAGCAGTGGTCATGCATACACCGGCACTCTTGATGGGGGTCATTTGGGGTGTGCTAATCGGGATTCCAGCAGTTGGACCTTCAGCAATCAGACACGTATCACCTCTTATATGGATAGTCCTTAAATGTCTTTTGAGGATGTCTTTGAAATGGGAAAGGTGGGAAAAAATGCAATTGTGTATGGGGAGGCGAGACCTACCAACTGCATGCAAATATGTCACCAGTTGAATTTGGGCATCAGCACCATCAATGAACAACCCAATAGTAGAACTCAAAAATAATAACCTAATTCTTTTTTCTCCACAGCTTTCTATGTGATATTTCAAACTGAAAACCCTGAAAATCTGGGTCAATTTATGACCTACCCCATCTCCCTGTTCAGCACATATGAACTTTTCCTGACACTCATTGATGGTCCAGCAAATTACGACGTAGACCAGCCAGTCATGTACAGCTTCATGTACTCTGCATTTGGAATTGTCGCCGCACTTCTAATGTTGAATCTTCTAATTGCCATGATGGGGGACACACACTTTCGTGTGGCTCATGAAGGAGATGAATTATGGAGAGCTCAGGTAGGTTCCTCTATATTGCTGTTATATATTCTTTATAGCATGGAGATGAAGGGAATCTGTGCACTGCCATACAGTCTCTGACATAAGAGGCCTAAAGAGGTTGTACCAAGATGGCATGCCCTGTTCATACAGTATATTCTATTAAAGCATATGAATGTCAAAGAATAGGGGTCACCATTCAGGAGCCCTTTGATGATCCAGAACGCAGGGCCACTTGGTGAGAGTGGCTCCCATTCTGGCAGACCTTGTGTCATGTTGTTGCTACAGGATGACCTTTCATGTGAAAGGCCATGATGTAACCCTACATTTCCCCTGCAGGGAAAATGGTTGGACACCCACAATTTCCCACCAAAAAATCAGCTGATTGTCAGGGATACCAAGAGCATTCATTGAGGGTTTGTGCATGTTGGCATAACCCTTTTTAACATTTGTAAAGTGGCTTCCATCTGCTTTGACACTTACAATACTGGCATCATCTTATGTGAGAGAAGGGCCTGTGGGCCCATGATGCACCTGCTACCACTGCACCCCCTATAGCTACACCAAAAATAAGAAAGGTGCAATATACAAATATATTCTACAGATAATTCAGATGTGACCAATCATTATATATTTTAAGACTAGTCTGTTATGCAGTTGGCTATCATACCCAGCTTGATTAAAAACCTGTAATCAAATATGATGACCTCTGTAAAACACTAAGTAAATGTAATGCATTTTCTGCAAAAGGCATTAATATTAAAATAGCCGCCGTACTGACCTCCAATATGGCCAGAAAAATCTAATCGAAGAGATCAGTCAATGGATGTTTGCATTCCTTGATTAGAACACCTCAGTAAAGTGAGAGTTGTGTAGCATACTTTATATGGAGCTTCTATTTCTAGTGTTTTCTATCCAGGGTTCCTTGAGAATCAAGGCCTGTTCATGTCTCTTTTTTTTTTTTTTTTTTTTTCTATTCTGTCTACTGGTTCCATCTAGCTTTATGTCTAAATCATCGGCCACTCCTTGATGAAACCTACTGAGACCAAAAGGTCTCCTTTTTGAAAGCTTTCCATTCGCTTCTGGTACATGGACCATGTTGTTCTTTCCCGTTTAAGATGCAAACGGTCCACATTATTTGTTTTGGTAAGGAAAATTGCCATAAACTAAAGGAAAACTGCTGAAATGTCAGGTTTCATCAATGGTGGTCAATGATTCCATCCAGCGGTGCCATTTGCTGGGATTTAGACATAAAGCTTGATTAAACCCCTGGATAGAATAAAAAATGAGCCGTGAACAAGCAATTAGCCAGGGGCTCCAAAAACTGCAACTACTCCTGCTACTTACACGAAGGATGGCAAACTAATGTGTGCTTGGTATTGAGGATAGGCAAAGCAGGTATCTATTTTTGGCTAAAATATAGAGGGTTGGGGGTTTCTCCAGAGTGAAAACATTAAGGGGTCTTGCACGGTAAGAGTTGGATGAGCTTTCTTGTGGATTTGTTCAAAGAATCTTAATCTGAAGTTCGCCCAGTAAGATGGACCAAATAACTTGGCATATCTCTGGCCGTGCATGTGCTAGAAAGTGAAATCTATGGTAGCTATGAGCGGGTGTAGATTTGCTCTATAATTACGCCAATACCTGATGTAAATTATAGTAAATATGTTGGGTCGCAGGAGGCCCTGACTCCTTCTGCCAAACCCAATCTACTTTTGGAAGGTGGGGAGTGCCCCGTAAAATAAAAAAGTTGCACATTTTTGCAAAAACGATGTGCGTCAAAATTTGGAACTTGAGGCAAAATCCTTAATAAATTCAATGATTTGTATAATATATTATTATTTATTATTTTTTACAGGTTGTAGCCACAACTCTTATGCTTGAACGAAAGATGCCAAAGGCTCTTTGGCCTCGTATCGGTATTAGTGGCAAGGAATTTGGTTTAGGAGACTCGTGGTACCTCAGGTTCGTTACCATCCATGCAAAAGAAAAATCATATCTTATTGCATAACATGTTTGTGTGTGGTTGAGCAAGGACTCTAACAAGATAGTATTGCTAGTTCTTTGGAAAAAAGAACCTAAAAGTTAAAAAAAATACTTCTCCTGCCATATCCTGAGTTCTTGAGTTTTTCATCTGGCCTGTGCCTATTGCAGCAGTTGTCTGCTGCATCCATTTCTTAAGGCTTCACCAGGGATTGCTCTCAGTGAGACTACCACCTTTGGCAGTGGCTGGACATATCTATACCATGTGTATTGATAATTGTGTAATATCCAGCCTCAATAAGTGAATTCAGTACTTACCCTTTGCTCTCCTAAAAATATATCCTGGTCCTGCACATAAGATGCGTGTCCCATTTCAAAATGTTTTACTTGTCTTTATAAGGCTATGTTGACCTTTTTGTGTTGAGGTTTTTCCATCAATGACAAAAACCACAATGCTCTGCAACATTCGTCACATCTAAGGCACCCAAATAACTTCCAACAACTTAAAATGAGGTTCGTTGGGTCCCACTGAAGTGCCCTTCATTTTTCCGGGACACTAAGTGCTGCCTGCTGCTGTATATTTCCTGCTAAATACAATGAAGTATTCTGAATGTTGCCTCCAGTGCAGATTTGAACAGGGCCTTAGTCCTAAATGTAATCTAGAAAAAAAATTAATTCAATTCTTGGAATTTCTTTTTCTTGTTGGAATGTCTTCATTTACAAATAACGACACAGTAAACATTTTGGAGACTTTAATTAAATTTGTCCTCTTCTTGTTTGACAGAGTTGAGGAACGCAAGGATTTAGATAAACCTAAGACTAAAGGCTTTGTAGATGCCTTTCAGAATAAAGAAGATGATGATGATGACAATACTGTTATGGATTTTCCTGAAAATAAGCTCAAAGCTAAGAGGGTATCTATATGTGAAACGCCTCCTTTTCTCCGAAAACTTTCACTGAGGAAATCGAGCAAGTGGAATATTCTTAAAAGAGCTACACTTGACCAACTAAGAGGCAGAGTCAACCTTGCACTTGACGTTGTTGAGGAAGTATATGACGTGTAAGCTGGTGAAGATGACTACTTCTATTCTGAACTCGAAGACCTGTTGGATCCAGGATTAATCTGTTTTGGGTTATACAAGGAATACGGATCCATACTTGGAATTCGGGTCCTTCAGTCAATGTGAGACAACTGGGCGTCTCATCAATCTTGAATTGTTCATGACTTCAGGATGTGATCCATCAACCTTGGTTGGTTACTTGAAGATCATGATAGAATTAATTCTATATAGATATGATGTTGGCTTTTTGCTTCAATGGAGCATCTGATCTTCTCCCAGACAGATGGCCAAATCCTAATCCAGTCGTTGATTAAATAGGTTGCAATATAAACTCTGTTTAAAGAAGACTTTTTTTAATTACCTCACAAATGGATTTATTCATACAGCCAAGCTGGGAAGGTACATGAATTCTTCATCGCCACAGTCTTGCCATCATGGTTGAGTAAACCTCCATCGGCACTTGTAATCCATGGACTTGGCCGTAATATCTTAGGTTGGCATGTTGCCTTGGCTTACTAGCACTTTAAACTCTCCATCAGGAATGTTCTCTTGAAAGTTATGACTCTAACTGTCTTTTATGCTCAACGTCTAAAAATAGGTTGAATTTTAGAATGGACATCGGCTTCCACATGATTGATATATTGATTTCCGTATTGTTAGCAAACACTGCCATGTAAATGAAATTTAGACCAGATTACTCAACTGCCTTTTATTATGCAAGTAACTGACTGAAATAACTAATGAATAATCTGAGGCCCCGGTGTTTTTAGAAGGCAACCTCAGATATCCAAGTCACTTGGTGTCACTTTTTGATAAAATATATTTTTATAGTGTTCTAAAATGAAATATTCATATGTAGCAAAAAATTGTGGTCTCAGCTGATGCAAAAATAATTTTATGTCAATTGCTTAAAATCTTGAAGTGATTAATTTAGGCTAATCAAGGAGTCAGTGGTTCATACTGTACCACCCAATACACATATTTGTTTTCTAGGACATGAGGAGTTGGGTGCACCCAAAAATTTCCTATGTCTAATCATTCTTTTTAGAAAGATATAAGCATATATATAGGGGATTGGTCCTGAGCAGAAAAGGTAAAAGTGATTAGAGCCAACCTGACCACTGTCCCCCCTTTACATAGATCCTATACCAGTCGTATGGGATACCTTTTTTTCATATGTTCACCATTGGTGCCATGATATAGTGTAGGATTTCAACAAAAAAATATGACTTGATCAGTATATAAGCAATATTGCTGTATAAGGGCATTGTCTAAGCATTTTTTGCAGTCTTGTGGTGCACTCATCCGTGTTGTTTGTACATCTAATTCTTGACTCGTGTTTGTAGTCATGGATTAGTTATTGAAGAATGATTCTACTAATCCGTACATGGTGCTACCCAGAGCTAATATTTACAAATGGCTCTTCTTATTATTATACAATAAATCTCAGTATTTTTCTTCGCTTGGCTTAAATCTTTGTTGGGCTTCTTCTGAACAGATTGATCTTGGCTGAGTCTGTCTATACATGCATAATGTAGTATGACTCACTATATCATAGGCTTAGCTTAATACGTCTGCTTGCTTCTGTTCTGCTCTGATATTTGTACTCTCTTCTAAAGTTCTGTAATGGATATTATGCAATGTTGATACTAGAACATCATCTTTAAAGGCCACCAGGACAGGGTTCCCTTTTGGATTAGGAGATCTGTTTGAGATACTATCTAGGCTGAACCAGTGGGCACAATTGAACTAATCAAATGACCCCACTAAATGCCAGCAGGGTGACTCGAAGAACTTTAAGATGCCCACACACCTTCAAAAGCTGTTGGCTGAACAATTGTTTGGGCTACAGCTCTTCTTCATGATTCCCCCATACACATAAACACTTGGCTTGGCTAAATGCTTATGTGTTTAGGGGGGTAAGCTCTAGTCAGACAGTTCTGAGGATGGCTTATCACTCAAAGGTGTTATATGAAACTTCTAGGCCCCAATGCAAAATATGTGACCGGGACCCCCGATTATAAAGCTTCGTTGATCGAACTGTGGAACAGAAACGCTATGGACTACATAAAGCTCCAGGACCAGGGTGTGACTTGATCTGCTGCAGCCATTTTTTAGGCTCCTGCTCCTGGGGAATAAAAAGATCAGGCATTGAAATTTAAAGTGACCCTCTGGTTTTGGGACAAAATTATGTCCCAGGAAAGGACTAATGCAGTTGCTGTTCTCTACCACTTCTCTAATATGCCGGTTCTATGCCCCATTTTTGGGTCGTTCAAGATGGATACATCAATTTTCTAAGTATCTAGTGCACACTGTGCGCTGTTCTGTGATTTAGATGTTTCCTATCACTGTGATTTCTGTGATTTGCCATCACTGATCATTTGAGCAGCCCTGGCCAATCAAAGAGCAGATATAGACCATTGGTAGTCTAACACTAGCCTTGCACTATGCAGATCAAATAGTAGTAGTAGGTGAAGATTGCAAACAGCTAGAAGTGGGATAACCCATTTAAGGACTCATCCAGCCCCGCATTTATCAGAAGGGTTCGGGTAACTAAACACTTTGTATGGGGGTCTTTAGTTCTACCACCTTTTTTTTTTTTTTTTTTTTTAAAAGGTGCTAGAAGTCCAGACTATAGTGGAGACATTGCAGGTTATTTTCTATCCCCATGGCAGACCTTTTTGGAGGTCATTAGACTCCATTTCCCTCCCTTGTTCTGAAGTTTTTTTTAGAACTCTATAAGAATTGTTGAATGTACAGGGTCTTTCTCACTTACAGAAACTCCACTCTGCTTTCCCAGAAGCTTTCCTATCCTCATATAGGGTTTACTGTCCTGTAAACATGGCGCACAGTTGACACTTTAAGCAATGCTGTTCAGTTTTGCACTATAATTCTTCTCAACCATGAAATGCTATTTTTGTTAATAAAATTTTTATTTTCTAAAAAAAAAAAACTGTGTTTTGTCGTAATTATAACAAGCTGTAATTAGATGGTTATATTGAAGACTATGGAAGTTGCCTCTCTTGACGATTGCATTTTTTGCACAATTGGCCTTAGTAACTGTGCAGAGAAACTTGTACATCCTTAGGGTGCATTCACACGAACGTATATCGGCTCGGTTTTCACGCCGAGCCAATATACGTCGTCCTCGTGTGCAGGGGGGGGGGAGGATGGAAGAGCCAGGAGCAGGAACTGAGCTCCCGCCCACTCTCTGCCTCCTCTCCGCCCCTCTGCACTATTTGCAATGGGGAGAGGAGGGGCGGGGCTAAGTTCAGTGAATTAGCCCCACCCCCGCCCCGCCTCTCCCCATTGCAAATAGTGCAGTGGGGCGGAGAGGAGGCAGAGAGGGGGCGGGAGCTCAGTTCCTGCTTGCAGCTCTTCCATCCTCCCCCCCTGCACACGAGGACGACGTATATCGGCTCGGCGTGAAAACCAAGCCGATATACGTTTGTGGGAATGCAGCCTTAACTATTTTTTGTTTTTTAATTTTGCATTCCATTGACCTTTTTAAAGCATCCTTCCAGTTTTAGGAACAAACTTGGCCTGGGACCCGAAGGGGCAGTTAAATTACCTGCTGTGGGTTTTCCGTGTTGATACTCCTCTTGGTCCGGCTTTCAACTGTTCAAAATGGCCGATGCAATCTTCAGACTACCTTATGCTCACAGTGCACTGGTAGTGCTAGACTACTGTCGAACTATAGCTGCTCACCAGTTTGAACAGTTGCACGGCGCTCTGAGCACAGGAATTGTTTATTGAAAATTTGGCTTTCAAAGTTATTTCCTCCTTCTACGTAACTGATGTTACTATAGCATTCTGCAGGGGTCCCAAATCATTAGTACATCAAAAAATTTGACTGAGGCGCTGCGCAATTTGCTCATCAACATTACGTGAAGTCCTCTTCAGTAATATTTCTTTTAGCTGAAATGTCCTTAGCTGCTACATAAGTGCCAGCTGTGTAGGAAATGAAAGCTGAGCTCTAGTAACCAATCGCAGTGCGGCTTTTATTTTAACTCGGCATTATAAGAAATGGCAACCAATCGCAGTGCAGCTTTCATTTTACCTCAGCAGTATAAAATTAAATCTGAGCTGTGATTGGTTGCTGTTGGTAACAGAAATCACAGGAAAAGTCGGTAAGTTTTTAGCTTTTTAATTACTCCAGTATTCGTCACCTGGGGCTGAAGAACACGGGTGCTAAATTTCACTCAAATTGGACCTGAACTGTGGATGTGTATATGGCGCAAACAGATTTAGCATTTTATTTATAAGTTGTTGTAAAAAGGAAGCCAATAATGCACCACCTGATAAACGGCAGGCCAGACTCAATCGCTGTCTATGGTATCCGTTCACATGTGCAGACTATGTTTTTGCAGTCGCTCCTCTTCAGTCTGGGTTGCATTGAGTGAGTGGCTGCACTATTAGTCTGCATTGAGAAAGTGGCTCCTCCATATTATAGTATGGCACTCTGCATTCTACTAGGGTCTACGGCGATTGAGTCTGGCCTGCAGTCTATCCGGTGTTGCATTATTGGCTTCCTTTTCAGTGAATAATGTCCTTATTTTTTTCTCTCACCTCTGTGATTTTATTGTATCTAACAGTGAGATGGCGTAGATTGATGGACGCGTTGGTGGCCTTGCCGATGGCCTGTCAGCTTGTGTGTCTTGGCCATAATGCAGAACTAACACCCCGTATCACTATTTTTTGCATGTCGTTTGCTATACATTTGGGGTAGCCCAAGATGTTGGCTAATATGCCCACTGTGTAGATACAGGGCAATCCACTGCTTTACCAGAAGGGGGTCGCGCTCCTGTATAGTGTGGCGCACTGATCTGTGATTGACTACTTTTGGGTATCGTTCACGTGTGCAGACTTTTTTTTTTTCTTGTAGTAACTCCTCCCTAATCTGGGCTGGGTCGAGTGAGCATTAGTCTGCATTGAACAAGTAGCTCCTCCATATCATAGTACAGCTCTCTGCATTCTACTAGGGTCTACGGCGATTGAGCCTGGCCTGCAGTCTATCAGGTGTTGCATTATTGGCTTCCTTTTTTTTTTCTTCTCTCACCTCTGATTTTACAGTACATGAAAAATGCAAAATTTTATTTCTGCCCTCCCCATTCTTTGTAAGAATTGGTTGCCCATGGACCCAATCCATCAGGTTTGCAGTGCCTGGGTCAGGCCGAGTGCTGTCCGTTTGCTCCATTCATTTCAGGGCAGACTGAGAAGCTTGACTGTTCCTGTCTGCTAATTGAGCCAACACAGCTCTCCGACATCTGTGTGCACCTGTGTGAGGGATGGAGCTCTACTACACACTACACTAAAGAACTGTAAAAGGCAAAATGACAGTTTCGGCTTTTCTAGGTAAAAAACAAATTATCTTGAAAAGGTGGTGACTAGAGATGAGCGAGCACACTTGTCCGAGCTTGATGCTCATTCGAGTATTAGGGTACTCGAGATGCTCGTTATTCGAGACGAGCACCACGCAGTGTTCGAGTCACTTCCATTTTCTTCCCAGAAAAGTTTGCGCCGTTTTCTGGCCAATAGAAACACAGGGAAGGCATTACAACTTCCTCCTGTGAAGTTCCAGCCCTATCCCACCCCCCTGCAGTGAGTGGCTGGGGAGATCAGGTGACACCCGAGTATCTAAACTGGGGCCGGCCGCGGCTCGCCACAGATGCACGCTGAGAGACATTAGAGAAAGTGCCGTTTTGCTGTAGCTGCTATAGGGAGAGTGTTAGGCTGTTATCTTTGTCTTCAAGAACCCCAATGGTCCTTCTTAGGGCCACATCTGACCGTGTGCAGTACTGTTGAGGCTGCTTTTAGCAGTTTTTTGCAATTTTTTTTTTTTGTATATCGGGTGTGCAGACCATAGCGTCCTCAGTCTGCAGTCATTTTACTGAGTATAGGGGCAGTACTGGTGAGGCAGGGACAGTGGTACAGGGAAAGAGATATACTGGCTATATAAGCAGTGGGCTTTTTCAAAAAAATTGGAAAAAAAAATCTTTGGGCTGCCTGTGACCGTGTTCAGTTTACTGCGTTTCTGCTGGGGGTAGTAGTCGCTCATTAATACCCAGATAGGTGTTACTGCAGCCTTGCGCATAATTTTTTCTGGCTGCACTGTGCTTTCAATAACCACAGTCATCCTCCAACAAGGAAATCCATATACAGGCTATATAGGCAGTGGGCTTTTTCCCAAAAATTGGAAAAAAATACTATATTTGGGCTGCCTGTGACTGTCTTCAGTTTACTGCGTGTCTGCTGGGGGTAGTAGTCGCTCATTATTACCCAGCTAAGCGTTACAGCAGGCTTGCGCATAATTGTTTCCTGGCTCTGCTGTGTCCGTTACATGGTCTCCGTCATCCCGCCAGACGGAAAGAGTATACATATATACGCTGCATACGGTGTCTGTCTGGTTTTTCACCTCACCATTTAAAAAAATTGAAGCAAAATACTTAAGGCCTACCACTGGCCTTTGGCCACTTGACTGGTTCTGCGCTGTGAATTCCAGTAGCTCAGTCATACGCACCTAGGTCTCACTACAGGCTTGCGCATAATTGTTTCCTGGCTCTGCTGTGTCCGTTACATGATCCCCCTATACTGTGCTCCCCCTATACTGCTGCTAGTGATATGTTACTGGGGCCTGTCTAGACTGCTACTACTACTGAAATGGAACTAATACTGTGCTCCCCCTATACTGCTGCTTCAGAATTGTTACCGGGGCCTGTCTTGACTGCTACTATTACTGAAATGGGCGGCTGGGCAGCATGTTACCCAGGAAAAGTGGTAGCGGAGTGTCATGCAGGCAGTGATTGTGCTTTGTTGGAGGTAGTGTGGTGCTTAGCTAAGGTATGCCATGCTAATGAGGGCTTTTCAGAAGTAAAAATTGTTGGGGGGGGCCCACTCTTGCCGCTATTGTGGCTTAATAGTGGGACATGGGAACTTGAGATGCAGCCCAACATGTAGCCCCTCGCCTGCCCTATCCATTGCTGTGTCGGTCCCATCACTTTCTTGAATTTCCCAGATTTTCACAAATGAAAACCTTAGCGGAGCATAGGTCCCATACAAAAATGCTCGGGTCGCCCATTGACTTCAATGGGGTTTGTTACTCGAAACGAACCCTCGAGCATCGCGGGAAGTTCGACTCGAGTAACGAGCACCCGAGCATTTTGGTGCTCGCTCATCTCTAGTGGTGACCTTCACCTGTCTTTTCACCACTAGCCACCACAATGGCTGCCTTAACCCCTTAGTGACCAAGCCTGTTTACGCCTTAATGACCAGGCCAAATTTTGGAAATCTTGCGTGTCACTTTAACATATCGTAGAATAACTCCGTAAAGGTTTTGCATATCCAAGTGATTCTGACAGGTTTTTTTTTTTTTTTTTTGTCACATATTGTACTTCATTTAGGTAGTAAAAATAGACAGAATGTGTGTATGTTTTTTAACAGCCAAAATTGGGAAAATTTTGAAAAAATTGTCATCTTTTTCACATTTTTAATTGCAACGTCTTAAATATGTGCAAACACTGTACAAATTTCTGGTAAGATATATATTTCCATCTATTTACTTTATTCTGGATGCACATTTGAAAAACTTTTAGCTTTTTTTTTTTTTTTTTTTTTTTTTTTAACCATGTAGGAGACGTAGAAATTTACCGTTATCAACATTTTGAGGAACACTTTGTTTTCCTGCACCAAGCCAAGATTGCAAAAGCTCGTAGGTGTCAGAATGATAGATACCCCCACAAATGACCCCATTTTAAAAACTACACCTCTTAATGTATTCGCTGAGGGGTGAGGAGTATTTTGACCCCACAGATTTTTTTTTCAGGAGTTAAAGGGGTTGTCCCGCACCGAAATGTTTTTTTTTAATTCAATAGGCCCCCCGTTCGGCGCGAGACAAACCCAATGCATGTGTTAAAAAAAAAAACCGTTTAGTACTTACCCGAATCCCCGCGCTGCGGCGACTTCTTCCTTACCTTAGCAAGATGGCCACCGGGATCTTCACCCACGATGCACCGCGGGTCTTCTCCCATGGTGCACCGTGGGCTCTGTGCGGTCCATTGCCGATTCCAGCCTCCTGATTGGCTGGAATCGGCACACGTGACGGGTCGGAGCTACGAGGACCAGCTCTCCGGCACGAGCGGCCCCATTCACCAGGGAGAAGACCGGACTGCGCAAGCGCGTCTAATCGGGCGATTAGACGCTGAAATTAGACGCCACCATGGAGACGAGGACGCTAGCAACGGAACAGGTAAGTGAATAACTTCTGTATGGCTCATAATTAATGCACGATGTATATTACAAAGTGCATTAATATGGCCATACAGAAGTGTATACCCCCACTTGCTTTCGCGGGACAACCCCTTTAATGCAATTTAGAGGTGAAAAAATTAAATTTCATATTTTTTCAAATGTAATTTTAAAGACCATTCTTTTTATATAGTGCACATGAAAATGAGGATGTATACCCCAAAATGAATACCCCTGTTTGTCCTGTGTTCAGAGACATACCCATTGTGGCCCTAATATGTCTGTATGCACAACGTGGCCAAAACAATGTAGAACCCCCACAAATGACCCCATTTGGAAAACTAGACCCCCTCAACTAATTCAATGCCTATTTTGAGCCCAGACTTTTTGAATGAATCTCAGCAAAGCAAAGGAAAAAAATTACGATTTTCATTTTTTGGCAATTGTGTCGTTTTAAAAATAGTTGTTTTTTTGTACAGCTCACATATGAATGAAGCCTTTCAACCCAAAATAGATACCCCTGTTTGTCCTGTTTTCAGAAACATACCCATTTTAGCCCCAATCTACATATAGGACACATGGCTAGGCCTGTAATGGAGGGAACACCCATTGGATTTTAGGGCACAAATGAACAAATTCCAGGCCCCATTGCACAGAACAAAATTGACTCCCTAAAAAAAAAATCCCCCCTCCTTTTTGGCATTCCCTAAATCTTAGATAAAAGTAATATAAACTGTGTGGTATGTCTGAAAATAGGGGTAATTACGGAGGCCCAGTTGGGATGGGCACATGGGGAATAAAACCGGGTATCCCTCCTCCTCGGTGGCACTTTTTGGGGGTATTTCTAGACTTCATTTGCAGGGGTGTAAAAAGTGGCGCTCTGAGGCTTCGTAAGCTTGTTGAGGTGCGGTGGTCTGACACAGAAGGCGCTTAACATGCTGTTTCCTGGAACTGCAGGAAGATGAGCGTTCCCGGGCCTTCGTGTAAATTATGTAGGCATTACAGGTAGCGATATGAATAATGCTGGGCTCACATGGCCGTATGTGGAGGCCTATACCGGATCCCTGCTGTGAGCCGGCCGTGGCCTTGCCTACTCACACAGGTGGTCATGCGCAGTACACCACTTTTTTTTTTTTGTAAGTTTGTATTTCCCACGACGTCACATAATTATGATGCGGGTACCCGCAACCCGTACACAATGTAGTTTGGTATGGGCTGCGGGTATATCCTTGACCATAGAGCACAATGGGCTTTATGTTGCGGATATCCGCAGTAAAATAAAACATTTTGTGTTCTGTTTTTGTTGAGAGTGCATTATGTAATTCTGACCCCCTAATGTGAGCAGAATGGTGTAATTGAATGCATTTGATTGAGCCGAGGATAAAACGCTTGCGGAATCCGCAATTCCTATCCGCTCTTGTGAGACTGGACCAAGGTAGATCGCTACCTTTTTTGTCACGTGACCAGGGACCACTCAACAAGAACTCTAGTCACTGCTTCGGGATTTCAGCGACCCTTGTTAGCTGGGAGAAAGAAGATTTTGAATTTCCCATGCCATCACCAGCTTCTGCGCTTGTGTCTGGCATATTGCCCGCGGGTGCATGTGCAGAAGCTGGGGAAGGTCCGTGGAGGAGGATTATCTCTGCATTCAAATGCGGAGGCCTCCGATAAGATGTTTCATCTCCCCTCACTGATCACATTGGTGAGGGGAGATGAAACGTCAACTTTTTTTAAAAACTTTTACGTGATCGCCCTTATCCAATGGATAATGGCGATCACATGACCAGGGACTGCTTACCGCGGCCCCATGTGAAATCTCCAGGCTCTCAGCTGCAGGGAGATTTAAAATTCTGTGGGCAATCCTTGATATTTGCGCATGTGTCTGCCATTTTGCTGATGGGCGCATGCGCAGAAGCCTTGGTAGTGGTCATGGATAAAGATCCCATCGTGGGACAAATCAGAGGACCTTAGATATATAATATCTCCCCACATGGATACAATCCGTAAGAGGGGGGGTGAAACTTAACTTTTTAAACTTTTTTTTAAAACTTTATATGATCCCTGTTATCCAATGGATAACAGTGATCACGTAGCTGGGAACATACAAAGCAGTGGATCGTTCCCTGGTGACCTCTACCTGCACTTTGCTATATTTGACAGCCGGGTATAGGGAGATTTTAAATTTGCCGGGCTCTCCGGCCTTCTGTGCATGCGCCTTGCATCGGCTTATGCACAAAAGCCCACAGCAGGTTCAGATCGCTGCAGGACATCACGGAGAACTGAGGTCAGTATTTTCAGTTGCCCTCATGGATCCAATCAGGGGAAGAGATGCTTAAATTTACATCTAGAGCTGAAGTTACTCTGGCCTTCATTGAATTGCCAGCACACACCAGATTTTTGACTCCCAAATTTCCTCGACTGCCCAGAGGAATTAATGTTTCCAGATGTCCCAGAATGACTGGTTCCTCCAGAAAAGGACTGCCCGTAACTAGAGATGAGCGAACGTACTCGGCCACGCCCCTTTTCCGCCCGAGCGCCGCGATTTTCGAGTACTTTCGTACTCGGGCGAAAAGATTCGAGGGGCGCCGTGGGTGAGTGGGGGGTTGCAGCAGGGAGTGGGGGGGAGAGGGAGAGAGAGAGGGCTCCCCCCTGTTCCCCGCTGCTACCCCCCGCACCGCCACGCCTCCCCCGCCCCCCGAATCTTTTCACTCCAGTACTGAAGTACTTGAAAATCGCGGTGCTCGATCGAGTAAATACTCGAAATGAGTAGATTCGCTCATCTCTACCCGTAACCTATGTCATAAGCCGAAGTCAGAAGCCAGTTTTTATGATCCCACCGAACCAACAGACCGACTTCTTTTGTCAGAACAACTCACGATAGTAGATTCTATGCAATAAAACTAGAAGGATTGTAAACTCACCTATCCCAATAGGCTTTAAATCCACTGCTGCTTTGGAAGTGCACAGGTAACACCGGTGAGCTGCAGGTCCGAGCAGCTGGAATGTTTCTCCATAACAAATAAGCTGGGTTTGACAGTGCAAAAGATTTTTCTTCCTTTATTATTTTCTTGTTACATAGTGGCACACAGACAAAACAGCCAGACGCGTTTCAGCTGATAAACGGCCTTTCTCACAGCTTAACAGCACTATCACAAATGCAAACGCAAAAACCTTTAAAACCAAGTGCATGTCTGCTTTCAAGGAGTTCATTTAAATAAATATGCACACACCTTCTACCCCCGCCCTAATCCAGTACCATACATAGACACACATTGGTTTCAGATTTCAGTGCATAAAGGCAAATAGAATCTACTTTAGCTTATTATGAATGAAAAAATTTGCACACAGTTCATACCAGTGTATTAGATGGATTATCACCTGTTGTGAACCGCATACATATTCGCGGAAATATCCCAAAAATATTGCATTGATATCGCACAGAAATCATAAAGTTGACGCATAGCTGTTCTCTGCAAACAAAAATAACACAAATATTGCATAACGATCGCAGAACGATCATAAATATGCGCATATATCAGCTAGTAACGTATATAGACACTTGTTGGTTTTAGTGCATAAAGACAAACTGAATCTACTTTAGCTTATTATGTATGGAAAAATATGAACGCATTACAATTCAGTGTCTTATATGGATTATGTCCTGTTATAGACCACATAAATATTCACAGAAATATAGTTTTGCGATAGTAAGCCACTGATAAGACACTGACTTTAAATGTGTGCATACTTTCCCATTTATAATAAGCTAAAGTAGATCCAGTTTGTCTTTATGCACTAAAACCAATGAGTGTTTATATACGGTACTAGCTGATGTACCAGGCTTCACACGAGTTAATTTGGTACTGGTTTTTAGGTGTTGTTAGCATGGAAAATTTTTTTAAAATCATGGTTACTTTAAAGAGGAATAAACTATGTACACACATAGAGGAGCGTTAGATTCTTCTCAGGCTGCATGTACCGATGGCCATCTGCAGAATGTGCCACCCCTCCCACTCTCCTCACTTAGGACCTAAAGAATGCTTGCGCCAAATTTCATGCTTATACAACAACGGGAAGTTAAATTACAAAGGGGTGCACTTACTTTTGCAATTAGCATTGAATAATCGAGTAGTGACCCCTTTACTTTTCCTATTTAGGACTTAAGGAATGCTCCTGCCAAATTTTACGCTTGTACGACACAGCGAAGTTACATTACATAGGGGTGCACTTACTTTTGCAATTTTCATTGAATAATCAAGTTGTGAGCCCTCTACTTTTCCTATTTAGAACTTAAAGAATGGTCGTGCCAAATTTAATATTTGTACGACACCGGGAAGTTAGAGAATTAGATTAGGTCCATTACATATGGGGTGCCAATACTTTTGCAATTAACATTGAGTAATCAAGTTGTGACCCCCTTCACTTTTCCTATTTAGGACCTAAAGCATGGTTGTACCAAATGTAAGATTTGTACAACACCGGGAAGTTAGAGAATTAGATTATATACATTACATAGGAGCGCCAATACTTTTGCACTTGGCATTGAATAATCAAGTTGTGACCCCGTTACTTTTCTTATTTAGGACCTAAAAAATGGTCATGCCAAATTTGATGTTTGTATGACACCAGAAAGTTAGAGAATTAGATTAGGTACATCATAAAGGTGTGCCAATACTTTTGATATTCGCATTGAATCTAGTTGCTCCTGCCAAATTGTACGCTTGTACGACATCGGGAAGTTACATTACATAGAGGTGCACTTACTTTTGCAATAAGCTTTGAGTAATCGAGTTGTGAACCCTTTACTTTTCCTATATAGGACCTAAAGAATGGTTGTGCCAAATTTTACACTCATACGACCCCGGGAAGTTACATTACATAGGGGTGCACTTATTTTTGCACTTAGCATTAAATAATTGAGTTGTGACCCTTTTACTTTTCCTATTTAGGACGTAAGGAATGGTTGTGCCAAATTTCACGTTTATACAACACCGGGAAGTTAGAAAACTAGTGCCATTCAGTCAATCACTGAGTGAGTTGGTCAATGAGGGCTTTTACTATATATATATATATATATATATATATATATATATTTATATTTATGTGACAGTCGTGCGATATCCATGCATATATTTATAATCTTTTTGCGATGTTTATGCAATATTCACGCAATTTTTTTTTTGGGGGGGGGGGGGGGAGAACAGCTATGCATCAATTTATGATCTTTGTGCGATATTTATGCGATTTCTGTGCAATATTTCTGTGGATGTGTATGTTTTATTGCAATCCGTATGTGAAATTTTATGATTTTTGTGCGATACCTATGCAATGTTTTTGTGATATTTCCGCGAATATGTATGCGGGTTACAACAGGCGATAATCCATCCAATACACTGGTATGAACTGTGTGCAAATTTTTTCATTCATAATAAGCTAAAGTAGATTCTATTTGCTTTTATGCACAGAAATCTGAAACCAATGTGTGTCTATGTATGGCATTGGATTAGGGCGGGGGTAGAAGGTGTGTGCATATTTAATTAAATGAACTCCTTGAAAGCGGACATGCACTTGGTCTTAAAGGTTTTTAAGTTTGCATTTGTGATAGTGCTATTAAGCTGTGAGAAAGGCCATTTATCAGCCGAAAGGCGTCTGGATGTTTTATCTGTGTGCCACTATGTAACAGAAGAAAATAATAAAGGAAGAAAAATCTTTTGCACTGAGAAACCCGACTTACTTATTTGTAATGGAGAAACTTATCATAGCAGAGCTATATACAGTCCCCTATATAGTTTCTCCTATCACATCCATATAGCAGAAAGGCGCCGAACAATTTTCTGGCAACTTCTCACCTATGGAGATAGCCAAGACAGCGAATACCTACAGCTAGGTCGTGAATGCCTGTGGAATCAAACTCCACCTATGCTTCTCTTCCTCCACCTTACTGTCATTCCTCTTATCCAAATAACATTTTTCCAAAGGGAGGAGGGAGAAAATTTTCACGTACTCATCCATCCAAATTTTTTTTCACCTCCTTTTTCAGGTGCACCCCTAGCTGTCCCTCAAATCACCCATAGATTTTTCAGTTGAACCACTACCACCATGCCGGGTTTGTTTCTGTAGTGGCCCAGAGTTCATGGGGTCCCCTCCAGAGTTTCGGAGAGGTGGTCTGTTGTCCATGCCTGGGCCTAGCCTTAGCTGCCAGCTCCAAAGAAGTGAATGTACCCAGACTGAGAGAAACGCACGGAAACTGAATGAGTCCAGAGAGAGAGCAGAACCGATGATAAGGGAGAGAAGTGTGAGTGAAAGAGAGAGTTAACTCCTACAGGTAGCTGGGACTGTAAGGTTACAAAAACCCGGTGAGTCCTCTCTGCGCCACTATTGTAATAACTGTTGGACTGTTGGGGTTGATACCTGTTAAGTAAATGAGCAGAACTGAATGTTCCTGGTCCCTGTTCAGAAAAAGTATACTTTGTGCGTGGACTACTTTATTTCCCCGGAGTCAACATTGGAGGAGTCCACGGCAGATATCAGAACATTGGCGTCACGAGTGACAAATTGGACTACAGGTAACCATGGTTACTATCCATGTCATCTCCCCCAGCAGTAACGAGGTTAGGTCCTGAGCTACACTTAGGGAGGAGATGGTAGAGCCCGATCACAAAGTTAACAACTCTACCCCACTGTCTCCTTGGCTGAGGGTCTGTTCCTCGGACGCTGCACTTCCCCATCCCAACAAGGAAGGACCCACCTCTGCCCATCTTTCTGCTTTGCCACAAGGGGCTGCACATGCAGACACTGGAATTGGGCCCACAGATACCTCAATTCTACATTCACAATATTCAAGTAATTCCCTGATGCTCCATACCAATTCCCGCAAACCTTCGCTTCCTAAACCCGCCTCCTGCATTCCCATACTCCCCATTCAAATCCTGACCTAACCCACTCCCCCACAAAAAATTCTGGACAAACAAAGGAAACTGACAAACCATGGAGCCATGTTCATCAGGCTGTGCAGGACCTGTGAGCTAACCAGATGGACATGTAGAATCTGTAAGAGATTTGCCTACAGCAGTGTTTGTGCCAGCTGTTACAACCGTAACTTCACCATCCCTGAAGTCAGAATAGCCCTACCCTCATTCAGGTCTGATTATTGAGGAATCATTGTGTACATCAGGGGCCCGCTAAGGAGGACTATCTGAGGAGAACAAGTCAGCCATCTGCTGCTAGCTGAGAAAAGCCAATGCACCACTGAACTCAGGGCCAGAAACTGCAATCCTATGTCATTGACCGCTGGTGGAGTGTGGTCCCTCACTGGAATACCACCAGGACAGCCTGCCACTGATGTAATTGCCACTGAAGAACTGGTGAACACAAGCCCTGGTTCTGGTCTGCAACACGGCCCACCGTTAACTGTTGGATTTTACCGCTTGACTGGATTCCTCTAAGTCCGGGTTCGTCTTCAATTAGCCAGATGAACTTTTGGAAAATTACAGTCACAGTTTTTATCCATAAATGACAGGATATTCATAAAAGCAAAAATAAACAAAAAAAGTTTCACCACATAATGCCTTTGAAGGGAGTTGCATGCTACTGGCCTATGTTTTTTTTTTGTTTGTTTGTTTTTATGAATATCCTGTAATTCATGGAAAAAAGCTGTGACTGGAATTTTCCAAATGTTTCTTTGGCTCATTGAGGACCAACCCGGATTTAGAGGAGTCCTATCTGGCGCAGAACTCCTCTGTGAAGTAAGTTCTACTATCAATAACATTTTTTCACTATTCAGTCACCAAGAAGCACGGGAATTCCTACTGCGTGTCTCATTGTGTTTTACAACCGAGGTTATCTGCTCCTGCGGGTTTCCCCGTAAGGCCCATTTACACAGTATGAATGTTGGGCAAACAGATGTCTGACACTCGTCCCTGTGTGTACTCACTCCCGTGCTGTGGCACAGGAGCGATTATCACTGGCTCGCTCACAGAGCGGCCAGCAAGGAGCCGGAGCAGCTGGAGGAGATTTCACTCCTCGCTCTCCCCTGCCCCTTTCCATTCACTTTAGCAGCAGCTGTTCAGTACTGAATGGCCGCTGTGTTAAGTGAATGGAGAGGAGTGGGGGAGAGCGAGGAGTGAAATCTCCTACAGCGAGCCAGTGATACTCGTTCCTCTGCAGCAACCCGAGAGCGAGTACACACAGGAATGAGTGTTGGGCATCGTTTGCCCAACATTCGTTCTGTGTAAATAGAACTTAAAGACACGCTCCCTATGGAATAGAGATCCGTGTATTGGACAATACTTAAAGGGGTTGTCTCGCGAAAGCAAGTGGGGTTCAGCACTTCTGTATGGCCATATTAATGCACTTTGTAATATACATCGTGCATTAAATATGAGCCATACAGAAGTTATTCACTTACCTGCTCCGTTGCTAGCGTCCACGTCTCCATGGCTCCGTCTAGTTTTGCTGGCTTCTTGCTTTTTTAGACACGCTTGCGCTGTGCGGTCTTCTGCCTGGTGAATTGGGCCGCTCGTGCCGGAGCGCTGGTCACCGCGTCGTCATCGTAGTTCCGCCCCGTCACGTGTGCCGATTCCAGCCAATCAGGAGGCTGGAATCGGCAATGAAACGCACAGAGCCCATGGTGCACCATGGGAGAAGACCCGCAGTGCACCATGGGAGAAAACCGCAGTGCATCACTGGGAAAGGACCGGCGGCCATCTTTGGGAGAAGATTTTTTAAAGTTCTTATTTCGTCGGATCGGTGAGTAGCAAGCGGTTTAAAAACCGCTTTAATTTGCTATTTTATGCCAGGGGGGTGACAGGGGGAATGGGGTAAGGTAAATTTTTGAGGTTTGCCGCGAGACAACCCCTTTAAGGCCTCCTTGGACTGATGGTGTGAACGCCTCACTATAAATGTTGACTTATTTTCCATTGATTGGAGTGTGTATCCATTTATTTATATATTGATGTCTTGCTTAAAATGGGTTACTGCAAAAGGACATAAACTTAGTTCCTATGGATCACCGAAGGGAAAGACTAATCTAAAATATAACCTTTAATAAATAAATTAAAATTTCGGCGAAGTATATATCACACAGACACACATATACTCCACAGTGTCACTGTATCTACAGTGAAGAATGAGTGATTAATGGAGAGGTTTTTAGTGTAGAGACACCACATCAGTCCAAGTTTGGCTATTCACCCATATATTAGGGGGACTCTACTACATCTCTCATGCCTCTCATTAGATGATAGATCTCTAAGTAGTACACCTATGGGATGACTTCACTATTCGCTTAAATGATTCCTCAGCCTCCTTGATGGCTATCCTGAAGTCAGTTGTTGACTCAGCTATACTGAAGAGTCTGGGCTATTATGTCTAGTCACTACGTAATTATGCCTTCAGATAAATGAGAGAACTCCTAGATGATAAAAGCTATATAGATTCATCAAGCGACACATTAGGCTTAACACACTACCTCCTAATACTGATACTATGATAACACGTCCATGTCACCACATGGATGTCTCCGATGACCTAATTAGTGTGATCTATCAAAAAAGTGCATAGAATTCAGTGGCCTCCTGAGGATTATAGAAGTGGCCTGATCCTCAGTTAGGTAGTGGTATATAGTCGCGCATATTATATACCATAGTGGCTATCATTTAGTAACATAGTAACAGAGTTCGTTAGGCCAAATGAAGACAATGTCCATCTAGTTCAGCCTGTCTATCCTACTGTGTTGTTGATCCAGAGGAAGGCAAAAAACCCCAAGAGCAGAAGCCAATTAGCCCTTTTGGGGGAAAATTCCTTCCCGGCTCCCTAATGGCAATCAGACTAATCCCTGGATAAACCCCTAATAGTTCCTACCTGTCTGTATACCCAGATTAACAGTTACCTAAGATTTATATCCTGTAATATCCTTCCGCTCCAGAGAGACATCAAGTCCGCTTTTAAACTCCTCTATGGATTTTGTCACCACCACTTCCTCAGGCAGAGAGTTCCACAGTCTCACTGCTCTTACAGTAAAGAATCCCTTTTCTGTGTTGGGGATGAAACCTGCTTTCCTCTAGACGTAGCGTATGCCCTCTTGTTACCGTCGCAGTCCTGGGTATAAACAGATCATGGGAGAGATCCTTGTATTGTCCCCTCATGTATTTATACATGGTTATTTGATTGCCCCTTAGCCGTATTTTTTCTAGAGTAAATAATCCCAGTTTTGGTGCCTCTCTGGGTATTCCAGTCCCGTCATTCCATGTATTAGTTTAGTTGCCCTTCTTTGAACCCCCTCCAGCACTGTAACATCTTTCCTGAGCACATTTAAGCCCATCAGGATGAAGCAATCTTTGTTTAATTGATTGCGGAAACGCGTTGAAGGAGCAAGGGGCTAGAAAGGGGACAACATATTAGATCTCCAACAAGAACTGTTAGCTCCGTATATAAATTCTAAGAGGAATATAACGGTGTCTCCTATACATAAGAGGAACA
This sequence comes from Eleutherodactylus coqui, assembly GCF_035609145.1. Lineage (NCBI taxonomy): Eukaryota > Metazoa > Chordata > Amphibia > Anura > Eleutherodactylidae > Eleutherodactylus > Eleutherodactylus coqui. The sequence goes on along the minus strand of NC_089840.1, from coordinate 271,001,044 downwards.
TATGTGGTTGGGCTTACATGTGCTGGGTTATCTATCCCTGAGCACAGTACAACACCATGACATCCGACGTCTTCTTGTGAATAGAATGGTTGTCTTCTGTGTGAACATCATCTAAATGATAGCCACTATGGTATATATTATGCGCGACTATATACCACTACCTACCTGAGTATCAGGCCACTTCTATAATCCTCACCAGGCCACTGAATTCTATGCACGTTTTTTGATAGATCACACTAATTAGGTCATCGGAGACATCCATGTGGTGACATGGACGTGTTATCATAGTATCAGTATTAGGAGGTAGTGTGTTAAGCCTAATGTGTCGCTTGACGAATCTATATAGCTTTTATCATCTAGGAGTTCTCTCATTTATCTGAAGGCATAATTACGTAGTGACTAGACATAATAGCCCAGACTCTTCAGTATAGCTGAGTCAACACCTGACTTCAGGATAGCCATCAAGGAGGCTGAGGAATCATTTAAGCGAATAGTGAAGTCATCCCATAGGTGTACTACTTAGAGATCTATCATCTAATGAGAGGCATGAGAGATGTAGTAGAGTCCCCCTAATATATCGGTGAATAGCCAAACTTGGACTGATGTGGTGTCTCTACACTAAAAACCTCTCCATTAATCACTCATTCCTCACTGTAGATACAGTGACGCTGTGGAATATATGTGTCTTTGTGATATATACTTGGCCGAAATTTTAACCCTTTGCAATCCAATTTTGGATTCAGGGTTTCCCAGGGGGCTTTCTCTTTCTGCCATTATACAATGGCGCCATCTGCTGGATAGAGCCAGTACTGCGGTATGGGACATGCTGGAGAGGCCCACGATAACAGAGCGACCAGTAATATGCAGTAAAAATACCCTGACGGATGTCTTTCGACATCGGAGCTGTACAGGCTTCAATCAAAATGTCTTCAGACGTCAGAAAGTGGATTGGAAAGGGTTAAATTATTTATTAAAGGTTATATTTTAGATGAGTCTTTCCCTTCGGTGACTTCTAGTTTTCCATTTTGGGAATTTCTCTGCCAACGATGACTAGTTCCTATGGATGGCTCAGAAACTGAGCCAGCACCATCCACAGCGTAAGCCAGCTGGTACTGAGAGCGGACTTCCCACTGCAGCAGTGGAGATCAGCAAGAACACAGATCCTAGCTGTAAACCCCTGGTCACTTCCCTCTGTGACTTCATCGGCCTTCTACCATGTACTTGTAGAGGGTAATGGATACCACGGCAACTAGATGCCAGTCAATGGCCTGTGATTGTAATGAAGTACAGAAGTACTGCAGTGTACTATAAGAGTGATCATAGCATTGCACAGGGGCATAAAAAATGTAAAAAAGCAAACACTTTTTGCGAACTTTCCCCTCTTGTTTAAAAACAAGTACTTTCCGGTTCCCCAAATTCCCCAGTCTTGAACTCAATTGAGCATCTGTGGAACCACCTTGATTAACATGTTTGCTCTCGAGATCCTATGCCATACACGCACCCTCCAGCAACTGTAGCATGCGCTGCAGTCAGGATGGCTCCAGATTCCTGAGACCACCTACCAGCACCTTATTGAGTCTCTCTCAGTCATTTGCTGCCTGGCGGTAACTCTGCATATTAGCTGGTGGTCAAAATAATGTACCTATAAAAAAGCCCACTGAGTGCAAACACTTCAAGACCAAAGTCTACCTACAAAATACAGTAATGTATATGTATAGCCAATGTTTTTTTCATTCATGTCTTGAAAAGCCCTTTATTTCATCAAAAGGGTTGTCCCATTTCTAGTTTTGCTGCTGCAGGAAACAGACAGCTCCGTATGTTGCACAGTGGCTGGGGTTGGTAGTGCAGTCTGTGTCCCTTTCACTTCAATAGGACTCAGCCTGCAGTACCAACCTTGTCTACTATGCAATGTATGGAACTGCCTGTTTCCTGCAGCAAAACAGCTAGATGTGGGACAACTCCTTTAACCTTCACTAGATTGTACCAATCCAAAACCAGGTCCCAACAACTTGGGGGTCCATAATGCATCCAACCATATACATGGTTGCTATCATAAGATAAAATATATTTTATATATACACAGTACAACTTTTCATTATGTATGGTAATGCATGAAGTCAATGGTGGATAGGTGAAGGATCCACAAGGAGCTTTCATCCCCAACACCTAGCGTGTAAATGTTACTCCTCTGTATGTATAAATGTCTGACATGCAACACCCAGCTTTTCTCCCCTATGTGCTCCACCCAAGACTAGAATAACCTGTAAGATTTGCATCTGGTAGCTACTCCTTTTTTACTAATTTACATGTGAAAATGGAGCTAATATAATAATCTTTATTTGTATAGCGCCAACTGATTCTGCAGCACTTACTGTATGATTACCACTGTTCATCACAATTTGTCATTAGTACTACTGCTAACTTGGTGTAACAGATTCTTCCTTAGATTAAGTCATCTGTGAACCAACTATATATTATAGGTTAGGTGACCAGATTTTTCCAGGGTCAAAGTGGTACAGAGGGGTGTGGCAAGGGGCGGGGCTTATCACACCATATGATTTTACCTGTGTCATTCTAAAATGCACAGGGCCATTTAAAAAAAGACAGAACAAATTTCGCAGCATTTCCGCAACCAAAAAACAGTCGAAATTTGTACCATTGGTGCGGATTTTGACTGGAAATGAGCTGCGTACCCGCAGCTGATTTCATACTATGCATCACTCCCCTCACCTCCTCCAAAGGCTTCCCACTGTCAGCGCTCCCCGGCTTCCGATTGACAGCGACCTGTAGTGGCTTCGCCTAACCAGCGGCGCTGGAAACTAGAAGTCGGGGAGCGATGATGTAGTGGCCCAGAGTTAGAGTGTCTCTTTATGTTTGCCTCTTTCTGGTGTCTTGTAATTGCATCCATGTACGTGTATTCATGTCTATCTATGAGTGTATGTTGTTTTGGTCTAGTTTGGTTGTGTGTCTTGTCTATATAACCTGGTAGATGTGTGACGTGTATGATTGGTTAGGAATGTTGGGGGAGGAGTTAGTGCGTGAGTAGTAGTCGCGACTTGAAGGAGAAAGGAGGTGTGATGTGGTGCTTCGGTGGTCTACGTTCCTGCAAGAGTGGAGATGTAGTTGGTAGCAGAGGACATGTGAGGAGGATACAGGAGATCTGGAGCTGGTCCTCAAGCCGAGTCTCGGGCCTATCCCCGTGGCTATGGGATATTACCCCTGCCTGGAGTGCAGATCCTGTTTTCCTGGAGTCGGTGAAGGCAAGTGTCTAGGTCCTCCGCATTACTACCACTATGTTAGGAGCGAGTGAGATATGAATAATCATGTTCACAAGTGTGACTGAAGTGGCAAAAAAAAGAATGTGTAAGGCAATGGAAGTGTATGTGGTACGTTCGCTGCAAGTAACAGAAGCACCCCTGGAAGTTGTCCGACAGATAACTGAGACTGCGGATGTTTAAAGGTTAAGAATGGAAAGAGTGACTTCTGGATACAAACTTGTTGAGGGGAGAAGAAGTATTAACGGGTTTGAAATGTCATGCCTACAACTGTTGTAATACTCTGTAATGTTAGAACTTAAGTTAATTTCACAAGTAAAAGAAAACTGTGTGCCTCCAGTTTAAAAACGATTCCTTTGACTGTGGACTTTGTCTTTGCGACGCCAGTGCCCCTTTTTTCCACATGCAAACCGAATAAGAAAAAGTTAATACAGTTATTCAGCACAGCTGCTGTTACCGGGTCCTGTATGCAACTGGGCCGACTATACTTTGGATTTTTCAAGGGGGGATGGTAAAGTCACACATAGCATAAGGTTTTACCCCAGCATCTTTCTCGGCTAAAGAATGGACTGAGTACGCTACACTGACAGCATGAAGATTTTGGAGGAGGTGAGGAGGAGCGCCGCATAATATGAAACCTTTGTAGTGATACCTCGGTTTTCGTCAATAATCTGTCCAAAAACAATCAGTGAAATCCGAAACCTACGAAAACTGATGCAATTATTTCCAAATGAATCAGCCAATCAGCAGCATTATAGAATACTGCAGGTTAGGTTGTTCTTTAGGTAATCCATTGTGATTATTCTGTAGCGGAGTCATGGAGCTCTAAAAGTCATACATTATTATGTGATAGAGCGACATAAGCAGTGCATGCTTGAAGCATACTTTATAAAAATGGATGAGAAGAAAAAATGATGTCAATATTCAAATGAATACTTGAAATATGGATTCATCTCTTCTTCTACAAACAAACAGCTTCCCTTGTGCCTCGGTTGTGAAAAGGCATTTTCAAATAAAGCTATGAAGCCCTTGAGACTGAGTGATCACCTTACAAAAATGCATTCAGACAAATCGGGTAAGTCAATTTCATTTTTCCATGGTTTAAAGTCAAAGTTAGAGAACCGCAGCACTGTAGGCAAGCTATTTAGAAAATCAGCTCTCAGTGCTGATGAAGGCCTCCTTGCTTCCTATTAGGTCTCTTTATTAATAGCACGCTGTGGCAAATTGCATACTATTTGGGAAACACTTGTATTAATCACAGTTAAAGAGATTGCTAGTACTATGCTGCAGCCTGCTGCGTATGGCATGGTGAAATCGATTCCTTTGAGTAATGACACTGTTTCAAGAAGGATTGATGAGATGGCTGCTGATGTTGAAGAAACGCTTTTGGACATGTTAAAGAACACAGAATTAATAATGCAAATTGACGAGTCAACAGTTAGAGCCAATGAAGCATTGCTGCTAGCTTACGTTTGTTTCATTAATCGAAATGAAGAGGTAGTGGAGGAACTGTTACTTACCAGAAATTTAACCACCGACACGAAAGACTCATCTAAATACAAAAGAGTGGAAGAATTTTTCCAAGAAAAAACATCACTTAAACAAATGTACTTGCTTGTGCAACAATGGAGCTGCATCCATGATCGATATCGCGGATTTATAACCAATTTAAAATCTGCTATACCTGACATAATGGCAGTCCACTGTGGGATCCATCGGCAGCACAATGGTTGCTAACCATTTATGTGAGAGATTGCATGATTCTCTGTGCTATGTAATTAATGCTGTAAACAAGATAAAAGCGCACTCTTTGAATGAACGTGTTTTCCACAAGCTCTGTCAAGACCATGACGAAGAATTTGAACGTTTACTCCTACACACCACTTGGACACATTGTTTTTGAACACACCAAAGTAAGGTGGTTGTCAAGAGGAAAGTGCTTATGACGCTTCTACAAACTTTTTGACACAGTAGTCGAGTTTCTTCAGCCGATTTACCCAAGCCTTTTTGATGCAATCGAACTGTGACATCTTGATGTTGCCTATCTTGCAGCCATATTTGACAAACTCAATGAGGTTAAAACAAAGTTACAAGGAGACAAAATGAATTTCATTAGGGCTAAAGGTATAATCTCTTCCTTCATTGCCAAACTGGACCTTCATACCAATAATCTGAGTCAATGCAAGCTCTGTCAGTTTCTGAGTTTTCAAGAAACTGCACGCAAAGAGACAAACTTCAAGATAAAGACTTAGACGTTTTTTGCTCACACCTCAAACAAGCCAAAGAAGACAGGCAAACTAGGTTACATGATCTATGTGCCCTTGGAATATAAATGTGGGTACTCAATCCATTTTCAGCACAGGCAGGAGAATTTCATTCCCCAGATTACAAGCGCAGTTGATCGACTTGAAACACGATAGCGAAGCCCAAGCACATTTTTTCAGCAATGTGGCTATGAATGTTTTGGGGTGAAAGTGAAGAATTCCTATCCTGTGGCAGGAAGTTAAGTTGCTTGTGTTTACCATATACATACTTAGTGGAGAGGGGCTTCAGCGCGGTTCAGCAACTCCTGACAAGAGCGAGAAATAAACTTCATATATGTGTAAGGGGAGACTTGAGACTGCGGTTGACGAAGATAGAACCACATATCACGAAATTGACGTCCGCTCATCAAGCCCAAGGCAGCCATTAATGACACAGATTGATTGTGGCAAACATTATTATTATTAGTCGAATTTCATTGTTCTTGCATCTTAATTAGTTATCTGATCATTAAGGATTAAGGTGTATCCTGCATTTTCCTTACATTCCTACCAAGTGTAATTCGTCTCTTGATCTCAGGTCCAGATTGCCCATCAAGGGACAGATTCTCAATTCTTAAAATTAGGATTCACTAATAGGGTAAATGATAAAAGAATTGCTACACCTTTAGCCCTTTCCAATCCATTTTTGCATTAAGGCACTACTTGGGCACTTGCTGTTTCTGCCATTATACAATTCAGTGGTTATGGCAGAAGACGTCTGACAGTGGATTGGAAAGGGTTAAAGGGGTTGGACCACGATTGCAAGCTATCCCCTATCCACAGGACAGGGGATAACTTATTGAATCGTGAAGGGAGTCTCACCGCTGAGATCCCAGGTGATCTGCAGAACGGGACTCTCATTTCCTATTTTGCCTGTCACTGTGGAAGTTGCTTCTTTACTCCACAGTAACGTCACTATGAATGGAGCGCTGGCCAAGCATGTGCTGTCAGCGCTCCTTTAATGTCAATGGGGGGTGCACTTGGCTATCTCTACACTTGATGGAGTCTCCTCCTCACTGTGGGGGGTGCAGTAACCCCGCAGTGAGGAGAAAGGGGGACACAGGACCCTTGTTCTCAAGATTGGCAAAGAGCTTCAGCAAGTTATCTCATATCCTATGGATATCCTGTGGATAGGGGATAACTTGCAATTGTGGCGCACCCCCTTTAAGAGAGACTGCCTGTATACAATTATTATTATAGTCATGTACTATATGGCCGCATTACAAGTCTATGGGACCATACTACATCTCTGTATGTGTCAAATATGAAATCCATATGATCTAAACAGGTGCAATGTCCCATCAGATGACGTATTATGGAGATGTTCTCCTAGGGAGCACTGCATCCAGGGTAAAATACCTTGGCAGAATGAAGGCATCAGGTAGAAGTACAGAGAGTGCCTATGGGTCTATAGTACAGAACATCAGGGACTTCATGTCCCGCCATGACGGACTTCAGTTGGCTTTACGCACGGGATCATAATGATATCTTTACATGGAAGTAATTACTGGTTAGGTTTGATGGACGCACACTCTGCAATAAATCATCATCTCGCATGTTACGCTGACATGCCGGAACATGTAATTAACGGGGATTATAAGTTTGGACCTCCGCCAGTTCCCATGCTGAACAGGTTACACTCAAGAATCGAAAACTCATACAAGTCTTCGACTCAAGTGCTTTCAGTCAGAGAGTTCCAGTCTTTCATTTGAAGACGTTCAAATATAGGACTTGAATCTTCATTTTGGGAATTGGCGGGAGTCTAAACTCAAGATCTGACTATAAAGACATTCGACCATCGTCATCGATACTATTGGAGAGTGTGAAGGACAACAATTGTTCTTGAAAGATGTCTCTGGGCGTTAAAGCACAGGGGCATTTTTTTTCTTTCCAATCCTAAAAAAAAACACTTTTTTTCAATCCCTTAGTGACCAAGCCTGTTTACGCCTTAAGGACCAGGCCAAATTTTGGAAATCTGACGTGTCACTTTAACATAGAATAACTCCGTAAAGGTTTTGCATATCCAAGTGATTCTGACATTGTTTTTTCACCACATGTTGTACTTCATTTAGGTGGTGAAAATAGTCTGATAGAAATTGTGTATATTTATTAAAAGTGCCAAAATTGGGCAACTGTCATTTTTTTTTACATTTTCAACTGCAATATCTCAAATAAGCGCAAACATATTATAGAAATTTTTGATAAATATTTTTCCAGCTGTTTCCTTTATTTTAGGCACAAATTAGAAACACTTTTGTTTTTTTTTTTAACCATTTAGGAGACGTACAAATGTAACATTAATTATTAACATTTTGAGGAACACTTTGTTTTCCTCCACCAAGCCAAGATTGTAACGCTCATAGGTGTCAGAATGATAGATACCCCTACAAATGTCCCCATTTTAAAAACTACACCCCTTAGTGTATTCACTGAAGGGGGTCAGGAGTATTTTGACCCCACAGTTTCTTTTCAGGAATTAATGCAATTTAGACAAAGAAAAATAAAATTTTATATTTTTGCAAATATGTAATTTTAAACACAGGATTTTTTCTATAGTGCACATGAAAATGAGAATTTGCACCCCAAAATAGATACCCCCGTTTGTCCTGTGTTCAGAAATATACCCATTGTGGCCCTAATATTATGTCCGTATGCACAACGGGACCCAAACCGAAAGGGGCAAGGGGTGGCTTTCAGATCAGACATTTTGCTTGAAGGTGTTTTAGGCCCCATTGCTCACTTGTAGAGCCCTTGAGCAGCCAAAACGTAAAGAATCCCGACAAATGACCTCATTTTGGAAACTAGACCCCTTAATGAATTCATCTAGGGGTGTACTGCGTATTTTGGCCCCACAGTTTTTGAATGAATCTAAGCAACACAGAAGTAAAAGAATTACGATTTTTATTTTTTTTAGCAATTGTGTCATTTTAAAAATAGTTTTTTTTGTACAGCACACATGGGAATGAAGACTTTCACCACAAAATAGATAACCACGTTTGTCCCGTGTTCAGAAACAAACCCATTGTGACATGTGATCTTATGTTTGTATGCACAACGGGGACCCAAACTGAACGGAGCATCAAACTTTAGCTGTCTTTTAACTTTTACGTGATCGCCATTATCCATGGAGAATGGCGATCATGTGACCAAGGAACACTCACCGCAGCCCCCATAGCATCTCCAAGCTCTCGGCTACCTTTAGTAGCCAGGATCAAGGCGATTTAAAATTTCCTCTTGCCCTCCCCAGCTTCTACGCTTGCGTCCGCCACTTTGGCGATGGGAGCATGCACCAAAGCTGGGGAATGATCCATGGATAAGGATCCCGTCGGGGGACATCGCTGGTGGCCTTGGTTAAGCAATATCACCTCCCCTCATAGATTGGATCTATGATGGTAGGTGAAACTTTAGCTTTTTTTAACTTTTACGTGATCGCCGTTATCCATTGGACACAACCATGTTTGTTGGTGTGAACAGAGATGTGTGTTATATCTGTGCAGGTGGCCAGACATGGACTGTCTCTGCAGCCCTGTTCTATGTGGTATGTGTAACCTGTTCTTTATGGTGTGTGTTGGTGTGAACAGTGACATGTTCTATTTGGGCAGGTTGCCAGACATGAGTGGTGAAGTGTCCTGTTCTGTGTTCAGTGTGTGTGCGAACAGTGTCGTGTCCTATGAGTATTTTGTACTTGTCTCCAGGTTCCTGATCAGGAATAGCTAGGTCCCAGATAAAGACAGTGGGGCCAACCTTATCAGGAGAATTACCCTGCTTTTAGGCAGGGGTTCCCCACTTTCCCTGATTAGTAAGGGACAGAGGTCCTTCCATCATTGCCTGGAGAGGTAAAATTGGTCCTTGCAATACTATGAGTGAGTGTTTGCGGTTTTAAATTCTTGCATCTGCATGGAGGCGTGGCGCTTTAGTGCGCTGAGCGGACAGAACACCTGGTCTCTTCTTCAATCAGATACACCAGACCTTTAGGAAATTCATTTGGAACAAGCATAAGTCACACCTGGCCTTCTCATATTTGGTTCAAAAAAGACAGCAGGGAGGTTTTGGCCTTCCAAATATACTGCTTTATTATAGAGCAATACACATTTCTAGATGGATAGCGTTGGTGGATCCTAAACTAGATTCCCTCTTGAGAGGTTCTTACCTTATCCAAATAATCATTTCCTTAAAGGGTCCAACAACTCATTCCCGAGCATGGCTCTAGTAATTAGCCCAATCACAAAAGGCATGATCAAGGTGCCCAGGTCCATACGATTAGAAGCCTCTGACCGCCTCAATGATACCTTGTATTTTGGTTGACAAACTGCTAAGTACAGTAGGCATGTGGTCAAAATTGAAGTCATTAATAGAGTTGAGCGAACATACTCTGCCGAGCTTGATGCTCGTTTGAGTATTAGCGTACTCTATGGTGCTCGGCACCCGGCATCCCACATACAAAAATGCTTGAGTCTCCCATTGTAGTCTATGGGGTTCATTACTCGAGTAGAGCTCTCGAATCTTACGAAAAGCTTGACTCGAATAACGTGGACTCGAGCATTTGTGTGCTCGCTCATCTCTAGTCATTAACAATTTACAACACCATTAAGAAACCTAGAATAAGTAGCTCAGAACAAATTGCCACCCTCGTCCCTAATAGCCAACTAAATTTTGTAGAGACATCTACTATTCTTTGAGGAAATTTCAGGAGACTGGTTAAAACAGAGTGAGAGACCCACTCTGGACCAAAAAAACTCATGACACATGTATGTAAGGAACTGCTGCTAGATTCCTCTCCGGAGAAACCATTGTTCCTAAGGGAGTGGGAGAGAGACTTTGGAATCAAATATGGTAAGGTGGATACAAAAAATTTGATGCAATTCGCATGGTTTTTCCAGATGCACTCCCATACAGGGGAACTCCTATAAGACACTTAGAAGGTGGTACAAAACCCCAGCCTCATTATCGAGAGACACCCTTGAGGCATCCGATGTTTGAGGAGTTGTGAGTCCCAGAAGGACACAATACTGCATATCTGGTGGCAATGCCGAAATATTATAGGCTTCTGACAAATAGTCTCAAATCATATAAACAAAATTTGTTTGTCCTCGTATTCGTTCACACCTGAGGAGGTGCTATTATGGAAACCCTCAGCTAAGTTTAAACCCTCGAAACATTCCCTGCCCACCATTTTAATAACCGTCGCAAGACTGCTTATCCCTTTATACTGGAGAAAGAAAGAAATACCCACATTGCATCAATAGAAATAAAGTGTCTCAGATATTTCGATTGAAAGAAATCTCTGCTTGGGAATTAGGTAATAGATCTAAATTTTTGACACTTTGGTCCCCATGGTTAGACTATATAAGAAATTAGCTGGTACGTACCATGTTTCCCCAAAAAATAAGACCTATTAATTTTTTGCCCCAAAAGGCACTAGGTCTTATTTTATTTACCTAGCAGGAGCGTCCCAGGTCCTCCTGCTGCTCTCTGGAGCTTCAGTGCATCCTGCAGTCCTTCAGCTACCCACAGAAGATCACTTCCTGGTTACAGGATGCATAAATCCTGCTTCCAGGAAGTGATGGCTCTGATTGGTCCTTGAGTGCTACTCATATAATCAATGCAGCTCTCATTGAACCAATCCGATGGCTGTGATTGGTTCATCCTGAGCTGCATTGATTGACTGAGCAGTGCTCGATGAAATCACAGCCATAGTGTTGTGGAGGCAGGATTTATGAATTGGCTAAGCCATGGCAATGATTAGTCAATTCATAAGTCCCGCTTCCAGTACACGATGGCTGTGATTTGTTCTTCGAGCACTGCTCAGCCAATCAATGCAGCTCTGGGTGAACTAATCACAGCCATCGCATTGGTTCATCAAGCCCTGCATTGATTGGCTGAGCAGCACTCGAGAACCAATCAGAGCCAATGCTTCGAGGAGGTGGAATTTAGAACCCCATAACCAGGAAGGGATCTTCTGTGGGTGGCCGAGGACCGCAGGACGTGCGGTGAAGCTCTGAAGAGCAGTGGGAGGACCCAGACCGAGCCTGCTAGGTAATGTATTCCTTTTTTTATGTAATGCAGCTAGAGCTTATTTTTGGGCTACAGCTTATATTTCAAGCCTCCCCAAAAAATCAGAGTAGGGCTTATTTTTCGGGATAGGTCTTATTTTCAGGGAAACAGGGTAATAGTGCGTTTAATCCCTCAGTGTAGTTCCACTACGTTAATCTTTCCTGAATTACAGCCTGCTTTAAGAAATATAACAGTTTTTTTCTACTCTAGAATGGACACCTAACTTTCTGCTGCTGTATCTTGACAAGGACCTGCGTGTCCACCAGCTTGTTTGTTCTCAGGACCATTTGTACGATTCACTATTTCTGTGCGATAAAAAGACATTGATTAAAAAAACATAGTTGTGTGAGGGCTTATTTTTTGTGGGATTTCTTGTAGTTTCCATTGGTACTGTAATGGATTGTAATCAAGTAAGATGCCTATTGCAAATATGTGACTCTCACATATTTACACTACTAACACAGCTTCCTGTCTGAAAGTGCTGACTAACTATTCTCTCCTCACCCCCTTCCACCGTGTCTCTGACATTTTGCTCAATATGGCGCATTCATCATCCAAGATAAAACCTCAGCTTCTGGAGAAAGAGACCCTTATAAGGGCAATAACCAATCAGCTACAGATTCATACTTCATGACCAGAGGTGTAACTTAAAGCTCCTGGGCCGCAATGCAAAGCCTGTAACATGGCCCCAACTATAATGCTTTATTCATAGTACTGGGCTCCCTATATGGAGAAAAGAGGCCTTATGGGCCCCCCAAGGCTCCTGGGCCCGGGTGCAACCACATCCCCTGCATCCACTATAGTTACGCCTCTGTTCATGACGTATTAACTAGAGATGAGCGAGCATACTTGCTAAGGGCAATTACTCGATCGAGCATTGCCCTTAGCGAGTACCTGCCCGCTCGGAAGAAAAGGTTCGGCTGCCGGCGGCGGACGGGGAGCGGCGGGGGAGAGCGGGGAGGAACAGAGGGGAGATCTCCCCCCGCCCCACCCCCCTGCTCACTGCCCCAACTCACCTCTCACCCGCGCCGGCAGTCGAACCTTTTCTTCCTAGCGGGGAGGTACTCGCTAAGGGCAATGCTCGATCGAGTAATTGTTCTCAGCAAGTATGCTCGCTCATCTCTAGTATTAACCCCTTAGTGACGGAGCTTTTTTGCTTTATTCCATTTTCGCTTTTTCCTCCTCCCTTTTAAAAAATCGTAACTCCTTTATTTATCCATGGACGTCGCTGTATGAGGACTTGTTTTTTGCGGGACGAGTTGTATTTTTCAATGGTACTATTTATTGTACCATATAATATACTGAAAAACTTTTAAAAAATTCTTAGCGGAGAGAAATGGAAAAAAAACGACATTCCACCATCTTTTGGTGCGTCCTGTTTCTTCGGCGCACAAACTGCAGCAAAAATGACCAAATAACTTTATTCTATAGGTCAGTACGATTATTACGATACCAAACTTACATAGTTTTTTTTTTGCTGTACTACTTGTAAATTTTTTTAAAGATATTTAATTTTTTAAAATTATTTTCTGTCTCCATTTTCTGCGCACAATAACTTTTTTATTTTTCTGTCGACATAGTTGAGTGAGGGCTCATTTTGTGCAGTGTGTCACTTCCGTTAGTACCATTTTCGCATAGAATTAAGTTTTTGATTGCTTTTTATTACATTTGTTCTCTGAGATAGGGTGACCAAAAAAGTGCATTTCTGGCGGGTTTTTTTTTTTTCGGACCACGTTCACTGTGCGGGGTAAATAATGCATTACTATGATAGATCAGACTTTTACGGATGCAGCGATACAAAACACGTATTTTTGGTTTATTATTTTGATTTTTTATTGCAAATATGGCAAAAGGGTTTTTTTTAACTTTTATTACTTTTTTTTAATAATTACTAAAACTTTATTGATCTTATTTTTACACTTTCTTTTAGTCCTCCTAGAGTACCACAACCAGCGATGCTTTGATCGCTCCTGCAGTATGACGTAATGCTATAGCCCCCGGCTGCCATGACACCTGTACGGCTCCCCCGATCTCACCACCTCCATAAAGGGTTAACAGCAGCGATCGGCCGATTGCGGCTATTGTCCGTGGGTGTCAGCTATCTCCCTCCATACACGTCCTGCAACAGCAGGACGTAAAAACACTATAGGACCGTCACTAAGAGGTTAACCATGTCCACTGTCTATAAAACCCCATGCAGCTTGATTAGAATAAAGAAGTTTCTTTTAGCTGAGCGTGATTCTTCCATGCATGCACAGGCCTCGGGCCTCACACCTTCTAATCAGGAAGGGGGCAGATATTCATCATTAGGTATATTAGTACCAATCTATATCAGTACCATTTTGTAGTTCATGTGACTATTTGACATCCTTTACACTCACGCACGACCCGAAGGTTGCAGGTTCAATTCCCGGTTCAGGTAGCGGCTCAAAGCCGCTCAAGTTCCCTCCTTCTGAGGTTGATAAAATGAGCACCCAGCTTGGTGGGGGGGTAATAAATAAATTACCTGAAAGCCCTGTGGAATAAGTTGGTGTTACACAAATAACGAGATTTATTTTTATTTTACAAGTCATACTACGTTAAAAAAAAGTATAAATTTGGTATCATTTTTACTGCCCCGTGAACGTTGTAAAAGCAAATGCTCGCCAAAAATTACGCACTCCCCACTTTTATAGCTTTCCAGTACATTACATGGTACATTAAATGGTATCATTGAAAAATACAACTTGTCCCGCAAAGCAATTTCTTCTGCAGCTAAATGACCGGATAAACAAAAGAGTTATGATTTTTTAAAAATGGGGAAGAAAAAAAAAAGGAAGTGAGAAAACAAAAAAGAGCCGCAACATGAAGGGGTATAATACTATACTAAGTATATTATGGTGTTTTCTAGTATTTTTTTTCTGTAGGTTGAGAGATCTCTCCTGTTGTTCTGGATTGGGGGAGTAGCGCCATCTGGTGGTCATTACCTACATCTACAGATAGCAAACCTGTAAGTCATTGGTCAGAAACGCTCTTTTCTCCTTAGGGAGAGCAACTATATACTATAAACTAAATGAGGAGACTCAAATGGCCACGCACGCCCCTCTGGGTAATATGCAAATAAGGGAGATGGAATAACTCCTCCACAGTGCCACCTATTGAAAGGCAGCGTTCCTTCGAGTCAAAGTGGGACTTTTTATACAAGTCTTGTTACAATGACTGGGAATCAAAGGCAAAGCCAGACTCCATGTACATACAGCTGTTTCCGGGTTATTGCCCATCATCAGTGTACAGTAGGAGTCTGGCTTTTGCTAGTGAGAGGCCAGGGACAGGGGTCAGAAACGCTCTTTTCTCCTTAGGGAGAGCAACTATATACTATAAACTAAGTGAGGAGACTCAAATGGCCACGCACGCTCCTCTGGGTAATATGCAAATAAGGGAGATGGAATAAATCCTCCACAGTGCCACCTATTGAACAAGACTTGTATAAAAAGTCCCACTTTGACTCGAAGGAATGCTGCCTTTCAATAGGTGGCACTGTGGAGGATTTATTCCATCTCCCTTATTTGTAAGTCATTGATCGCACCATACAAATCCTGTAAGAGCATCGCCTGTGACCTGAGCCCAGAGGGTGTGCGTATGTGCCATAATACTTTATGACTTTCTTCTCCATAATGTATGCCAGTGTTTCCCTTGGATGATATTTAACTGTGTATGAATTTAGGGTTTTCGTTTCTATAGAGATGACATTTTTCAGCCTCCGTTTGCTCCTGTCGCCACAGAATCTGATTTCACTTATACCTCACACGTTACATAGAATAATTAGATGCATAAGTATCCACCCCCATTACTATGATGGAAGGGGTATTTCGATGTGATGATGCTATGACATATCAATACTATTTAACTATTGGTGGTCCCATCATGGGCCAGACACTCTGCCGGAAAGTCAATGAGGTGCTATCGCTTGAATCACTGCTTAAGGCCGCTTTCACACAGCCAAGAAAATTGCACAAAATCGTTATGCGTTGCATAAAACTTCGCGCGAATATGAACCCGATTCTTTTAAATTGAGTAAAAAATATGAGCGATTTTCAAGCGCATCACCCATTGTTTTTATTGGTACAGTCACATGGCGTGTGAAGCGCACGCGAGTACAATGCAAGATTTCCCATTGAAAACAACGGAGGATCGCAACTTTACTGAAAGGATGGGAGGCGATTTTGCATCCCCGTGTAAAATGCACGCTGGCGAGCGCGACATCGGGCTGAGCTTCTCGGCCCAATATCGCGTTCGCCTGTGTGTAGGTAGCCTAAGGGTAAAATAAAAGGGTATTTTTAGTTTTACAGTCCTAAAAAAAATCAACCATTTTTTTGGTATGATTTTCACACGATTTTTACGCATTTCTGCAATTTTTCGGCACAACTTGCATCCGATTTTTACCTGCATAAAAAAACCTCACGATGAGATTCTGCACACTAAAAATGTACTGCAATCACATCAAACTAGTTCAGGGCCTATTTACACAGCCGCAAAAATGCGCATATACGCCGAGGCCGCAATGCCATGGGGCCTGGAGAGACATTCCCCCTTCCCTCACCGGGTCACCTTCTCTCTCCTCCCCTCCGGCCGTTTGCAATGGCAGAGGGTGGGACGGGTGTGGAGCTAAGCAACATGCTCTAATTTGTGCAGATTTGGCCCCCATAGAAGTGAGGTGCACACTCATGATCCGCTGCGCAATTCCACTGGAAAAACAACAAATCTGGGTCTCATTAGGCTAAATAGCTTTTAATACCATGGCGGTGGTGTGTCCCGCGCCCATGTGCACTGGTCCTGTGAGCGCAAAAAGTACAGCAATGTGTGCAAAAACATTTTCGGGAAAATGCACTGTTTTGCGCATATGCTTGTATGAAGGAGCGATTATACATTGTAGGAAATTAGTAGAAAGTTTTGTGTAGCTGCTGCTGATTTATTCAAGGGTGCATTTACATGAGCGAGTTTCTCGGACCAATATCGCGCTCGCTCGAGTAAATGCACCTCTACTAGAGATGAGTGAGCACCAAAATGCTCGAGGGTTCGTTTCGAGTAACAAACCCCATTGAAGTCAATGGGCGACTTGAGCATTTTTGTATGGGACCGATGCCCCGCATAGCTGATGATTTGTCAGACACCAGAAAACATCAGAAAGGGATGGAAACACCACAGAAACGGATAGGGAAGGGCAGGGGCAGCATGCATGGCTGCATCTGAGGCTCCCAGGTCCCACTATTAAGCCAAAATGGGGGCAAGAGCCTGGCAGTCACCCCCCTAACAATTTACTTGGGACAGACCCTCATTAGCAAGGCACACACGCTGGCACACCTTAGCTAAGCACCACACTAGCTGCAACCAAGGACAATTATTGCCTGCGGGTGACACCGCTGCCTCTTCTCCTGGGTTACATGCTGGCATTGCTGTCCAACCCCCCACACGACCCTGCGTCCACAGCGCACCCAAAAGTTTCCCTGCGCATTTGTAGCCACTTCTCGGCTGGAAGCAGAACTAGCTGAGTGCCTCTGAATGTTCTCATTCACTAATGGCAAAGTGCTATACAGAGAATGCTGAGAAACCGGTAGAACATACTGGTCCGAATTTGAGTTGGCCACTTTTAAGGGAGTCTTTAGAACCCCCCCCCCGTCCATAAGATATGATGGGCCATGTGACAAATATGTCATAATGCCGCCTCCATTGAAACACAGAGGCGGACATCTATTAACAGCTTTATGCCAGAATTATGGTGTTGCTAATTTTTGCACAAGCCCCGTTTATGTAAAAAGTTTTCAACTTTTCATGTTTCGGCACCAGCCTCACCTAGCCTCACATAGCAGATCCTGGTGACAATTATACCAGAAATGTATGCCAGGTCGGACCTGCTGTACATTTCTGTGTAGGCACACAGGTGAAGAGGCTTAAATAGGGTGTCTACTTATAAACTGTTATGGCCTATACTCAGGAAAGGATATCTACAGTTGATTGGTGGGGGTCTGCCCCCCAGAACCCCACTAATCAGCTGTTCACCAGGTAGATGTGCTCATACACTGTTATGTTTTCTGCAGGAAGCAGACAGCTCCATTCTTTCCGCAGTGGCCATGCTTGGTTTTACACTTTGCCTGTAATACTAAGCCTTTTCAGATATTACGCACACCTTTGCTTCTCTGTGCGCCCACTCAAAAAACTATACCAGCTAGGAGCTGACGTAGATGTCTGGTATAATTAATGCCAGTCTCTGGAGTAAATTATACATAAATGTGTTCTGGTTAGCCACGCCCATCCTGACAAACCACTCCTTTTTTTAGGTTTAGGTGGGTCTAAACGATGTCCGTCTTACGAACCAAAATAACCCATTGAAGTCAATGGGAATGCGCAAATACATGGGAGCGCATGAAATCAGTGGACCCTGCTTGCATTTTTTTTGCGCACGTAAATACGCAAGCCAAAAAAATGCATGGGGCTCCAAATACTCAAGAAATCAGCAAAGTTTAGGCCAATGAATGCACTGCGCATTCACGGACCAAAATCTGCAGATGCCCGTGTGAACAATCCTTCAGGCTTCCTGCACAGGAATGGGTCGGAATCCACATTTTTGCTTCCTTTTATGTGTTAAAATCGCGGATGCACTGCGTTTCGAATGCTCCAATAGATACCGCGTTTCACCGAAAATAAGACAGTGTCTTATATTAATTTTTGTTCAAAAAGGTTTAACTTTTTTACATGTATAGCTGCCTGGACACTATTTAAATTGACTTTTTTTAATTAACTGTTAGCAGGGCTTAATTTTGGACTAGGGCTTATATTTCGAGCATCCTCAAAAAGCCTGAAAAATCATTTTGCATCCTCAACACTTTTGGGAAATCATGCTATGTCTTATTTTCAGGGTATGTCTTATTTTCAGGGAAACAGGGTATCAATGCAGCCGTTCGCACGGAATTCATGCAAATCAAAGCATACTGAAATTCTTTTTCCGTGCAAAAAAAAAAATCACAATTCGCGTTCAATGCCTTCCAATGGGTGAATATTACAGCGGATCTTCTGCAAGGGTGCCGATCACGGATTCCAAAATTTCAATCCGCTCCTGTGCAGGCGGCCTTAAAGTGAGATTCTCATGTATCGACTCACATTCCATCCAGCCTGTGTACTGTAAACCTCTCAAACATTTATCCAGCACAGAGCGGGTTAACACAGCAGAGGAACAGGTCTGATGAGGCTGCGGGTTCGGAATGAGGAGACTCGGGTGAGACGGGTGACGCTGCGCACCTGACGATCTCTCACAAGGACAGGAGGCGTACTGATTATGATCAGTCGCCATTGTAGTTCCTGGACTTAAAGGAGCAGCAGTGATAATGTCCCCTTCGGGTTGGGGGGCCACTGACTAAGACAACGACATGTTTAACCCACTCAAGAAAAGGATAAGCGCATGGGCTGCGAAAGATCAGTCAGCGGAGGAGAAGACGGAGCTGATCCAGAGGAAGCGGTAGGTTGCAGGGTTCCCGCTCGTGCTCTTATATATGTTTTTTGTTCGGTCTTGTTCACACGAGCACGTCGAATATTGGTGAACATCGGACTAATTTTAATCTGTGTGTGCCGGTGTTGCATGCGTTCATCTTCCACTTACACATGTAGTCCGTCATACTTGTTGGAAAAAAAAACGGAAGGAGGTCCATTTTTTTTAGTGCCACTTAGTAACAATCCGGGAAAAACTGAGCACACGTAGATGTGAATCCGCGGGCATTCTGATTTTTGAATGGGCAACTGTCATCCAAAAAATTGAACAGGGAGCAATTTTTTTTACATGGACTGTCAGTGTGTGTAAAAAGAAAATGGCGTCTGAATGGCGCTATTGACTGTAATGGGTCTACGTGCTGTCAGTAGCGCAAATGGATGAGGCTTTTGTGAAGAAGCCCTTAGTAGAACGGGATGAGCTGGCGTATTTGGCACAACCGCTTGTACGGACGCGCCCTCATAAAGGGGACGGAGCACCACAGACTCATTGGTGGGAGGTGAGAGGTTAAAGCCCCAATAGTCAAGCATTGATAGTCTATCAGTCTATGATCACATGGCATTTCTTCATATAAGAATGTTGCCACGTAAGTCGCAGCAGAAACCAAGGCAGAGAAGCGGATTTTCATTCACAAATGCCGTGGAATACACTTTTTTCTAAAAAGAGGCCCAAAATCGGTGCAGGCACGGCATGGATTTTGCACAAAAATCTGCATCAAACTCCACCATGTGAACAAGAGTTTAGGGTATGTTCCCAAAACGGATTCTACCATGGATTTTTCCACCACAGTAGGTTGTGTTTTTGCCCTGGATCGGGACGCTGATTAAGCCCAGTCAATGGGAAACATCAAATTTCTGACGCGCTTCTATGCGGGTGAGCTTGAAGAGTTGATATGTCACATTAGTCTAATTAGCCATTTCATTGGCTGATAGCATCAGTGCAGATTTTTTTGAGGATTCATAGAGGCTACTCTTGTTGTGTGTAGTGACTCTTTTTCCACTTGTGTTGACCTTGTTGACCACTAGACACCCCTACAACGAGTCTGAGAGGGGCGCATTATTGGAATATTAGTAGCTGGATGGTCGTATCGATGAATCGTCCCCACCGGGCTGTTCTTACCAGACTGCTAGGAAGTGTTGGGTAGGGTAGCCTATAGAGATATGGCAAAAAATAAAGTGGCAGCCATGCAGCAAGACTCCTTCCCAATTTGTTACATCTGCTTATAGTAATGTTAGGGTAAAGTTTTAGTTTTAAATTCTACTGCAAGATGGCGCTCAAAACTGATGTATATTATGAGGAATGGCGCTTACGCACAAGATTTCCAATTACACAAACTGCAGGATTACTATTAACAATTTGGTTTTGAAAAACAACCTCTATACTTTACAACATTAAGTACTGACAGAGGCATTTGTCATGACGATCTACACATTTGTGCTGCTCCAACAAAAATACCTGAAAACATATGAAAATAGTCAAAATTACCACACAAATACTTGTCAGTCAGTGCCTAAGGACTGGACAGCAGACATCTTGGTAATGTGTCTTGGAACAGCCTTGCGATTTGCTTCCATGACTTGAAGCAGCAGTTGTTTTTCTTCTTCGTCATTAGTAAGGCCTCCTTCCCACGAACGGATTTCCGCCGCGTAATTCGCGGCGAAAATCCGCTGCGTTGCCCGCAGCTATTAGGTTCTATTGAACCTAATAGCACAATGCTCACGATGCGTAATTCCACCGCGGAATTACGCACCGCGATTTCTCCCGTCCTCACCCGCAGCATGCTCTATTTTCTGCGGGTGAGGACGGGCTGTACGCACTGACGGCTTCCATTGCAGTCAATGGAAGCCGTCCATTCACGCTATCTCCCGCTGTAACCAGCGGGAGATAGCGTGAAAAAACGCTTTCCCGCCCACCGCCGAGCGTCATATGACGCCAAATGACGCGGTCCGGCCGCGTCACGTGACACGGCCGCCCGTGCACGTGACACGGCTGGTGACGCGAGGGCGGTGGGCGGTGACAGGCGGTGACGCGCGGCGGTGGGCGGGGAAGCGATTTCACGCTATCTCCCGCAGGTAAGTATAGGGGCTCTGGGGGGCGCCGTAACGGGCTTCGCAGCGGAATATTACGCTGCGGAGCCCGTCACGCTCGTGGGAAGGAGGCCTAAAAAGTGTGAAAATTCTTGGTCTTTGAGCACAACCTTGTCGTAGACGTAAGAACCTGAAACTATGCCCCAAATAAAGGAACAAAACTAGAGGGTTTATTGCTTTGTAGTTGAAAGTTGAGTTTTTTGGACCACCCTAGTGTTAGGAACAGTGGATGTGTAAGGACACACAAGGCAACTGGGCTCAGAACCCCCGAAAGACCACCAGTACAGAGGATCATCTGATCATCCGACAAGCACAAACAGCTCCAGCTGTTTTGCTGTCCAGCATCCAGAGACAGGTGGCGCCATCGTTACATGTCTCTGTGTCTGTCGGATCCATTTCCAGGCACTTGGCTGAAGGACATTTGGTCTCGCGGTGCCCATTACATGTACGGCCTTTGATACCCACCTAATGTCACCTTCGTTTGCAGTGGAATCATGAACAATGAAACTGGGCTGTTGCAGTGGAACCTGGTTTTCTTACGCAATAAATCCAGGTTTAGTTTAGGCACTGATGGCAGCCGTGTTTGTGTCTGGAGATCTAGGGACACTGCCCCCACTGCTGGTGTGATGGTCTTGGGGGCCATCGCATGTGACAGTCGGTCGCTCCTAGTAGTGGTACGAGGGACAATGACAGCTCAGCGATATGTTCAGGACATTCTGCAGCCACGTGTTCCTCTCATGGCAGCTTTCAAGAGGCATTCCCAGCTAGATAAGACAAGAGTGTCACACGAATGCCTCCCAACATTGTCACATTTTTGTGGGTCCCCAGTTGCCAGATTTATTGCCAATAGACCATGTATGGGACCATCTGGGACATCAATATCTACAGATTACGAGTTTGCACGATCTAAAGTCTCAGTTACATCAAATGTGGAGTGATGTGTCGCAGGATACCATAGATAACCAGTATGCCTCCATGCCTGTCCATATGACATCTTCTATCAAAGTAGAGGCGGTACTAGAGCCATCATGCCTGCCTGTATCATAGCTTGTATTCAAGCTAGAGGTGGCCCAACAGGGTACTAGAGTCTCCATGGTCCCCAATATCACATCTTGTATCCAAGCTAGAGGCAGCCTAACAGGATACTAGAGTCTCCATGGCAACCCGTATTACATCTTGTATGGAAGCTAGAGGTGGTACAACAGGGTACTAGAGCCTCCATGCCCACTCATATCACATCTTGTCCGCACCAGAGAGGGTATAATAATGCACTTCCATAACATGCAAATGATGGTCCCCAAAAGCTGATCATTATCTCTATTGTGCAATTATAGGGCACTGACTTTAGTGCCTTTTCATAATCATCTCCTGCAGTAGGGTAGCTCATCAATGCAATGGGGCATAGCTGTGATTGGTGAATGCAGCTGAGCTGCATTGTCTGTTGGAGGTAGTGTTAAATTCACCACCTCATCAGAGGATACCGCTGCTCCAGTGTCCCATACCTATGCTTTACACTGCAGCTCAGCTTGTTCAGATTGGCTACTGAGTATATTCACAAGACCACCACAAACTCAATAGGAAGTCCTTGCATGTGGAACAGATTTCCATTGCAACTTTTAGAGCGAGCCATTCACTGCAGTAGATGAATGTTAGAGATGAGCGAGCACCAAAATGCTCGGGTGCTCGTTACTCGGGACGAAATTATCGCGATGCTCGAGGGTTCGTTTCGAGTAACGAACCCCATTGAAGTCAATGGGCGACCCGAGCATTTTTGTATATCGCCGATGCTCGCTAAGGTTTTCATTTGTGAAAATCTGGGCAATTCAAGTAAGTGATGGGAACGACACAGCAACGGATAGGGAAGGCGAGGGGCTACATGTTGGGCTGCATCTCAAGTTGCCAGGTCCCACTATTAAGCCACAATAGCGGCAAGAGTGCCCCCCCCCCCTCCCAACAACTTTTACTTCTGAAAAGCCCTCATTAGCAATGCATACCTTAGCTAAGCACCACACTACCTCCAACAAAGCACAATCACTGCCTGCATGACACTCCGCTGCCACTTCTCCTGGGTTACATGCTGCCCAACCCCCCCCCCCCGCGCGCGCGCGCGCGCGTGCGCACGACGCAGTGTCCACAGCGCACACCAAAGTGTCCCTGCGCAGCCCTCAGCTGCACTCATGCCACACCACCCTCATGTCTATTTATAAGTGCGTCTGCCATGAGGAGGAACCGCAGGCACACACTGCAGAGGGTTGGCACGGCTAGGCAGCGACCCTCTTTAAAAGGGGGGTGATAGTCCACAATGCTGTACAGAAGCAATGAGAAATCCAATCCTGTGCCACCTCCATCTGGAGCTGCACACGTGGGCATAGCAATGGGGAACCTATGTGCCACACACTATTCATTTTGTCAAGGTGTCTGCATGCCCCAGTCAGACCGCGTTTTTTTATAAATAGTCACAGGCAGGTACAACTCCGCAATGGGAATTCCGTGTGCACCCACAGCATGGGTGACTCCCTGGAACCCACCGGCTGTACATAAATGTATCCCATTGCAGTGCCCATCACAGCTGAGGTAACGTCCGATTAAATGCAGGTGGTCTTCGGCCCACACTGCATGCCCCAGTCAGACTGGGGTTCTTTAGAAGTGTACACATGGAGTTACAACTCCGTGTGGACCGACAGCATGGGTGGGTGCCAGGAAGCCACCGGCGGTACATAAATATATCCCATTGCATTGCCCATCACAGCTGAGGTAATGTCATGTTTAATGCAGGTGGGCTTCGGCCCACACTGCATGCCCTAGTCAGACTAGGGTTCTTTAGAAGTAGACACATGCAGTGACAACTCCCTGTGGACCCACAGCATGGGTGGGTGCCAGGAAGCCACCGGCAGTACATAAATATATCCCATTGCATTGCCCATCACAGCTGATGTAACGTCAGCTTTAATGCAGGTGGGCAAAAAATTAATTGGATTACACTGTAGGCGAGGGCCCAAAAAAATTGGTGTACCAACAGTACTAATGTACCTCAGAAAAATTGCCCATGCCCAACCAAGAGGGCAGGTGAAACCCATTAATCGCTTTGGTTAATGTGGCTTAATTGGTAACTAGTAGAGATGAGCGAACACCAAAATGTTCGGGTGTTCGTTATTCGTAACGAACTTCCCTTGATGCTCGAGGGTTCGTTTCGAACAACGAACCCCATTGAAGTCAATGGGCGACCAGAACATTTTTGTATTTCGCCGATGCTCGCTAAGGTTTTCATGTGTGAAAATCTGGGCAATTCAGGAAAGTGATGGGAATGACACAGTGACGGATAGGGCAGGCGAGGGGCTACATGTTGGGCTGCATCTCAAGTTCCCAGGTCCCACTATTAAGCCACAATACCGGCAAGAGTGGGCCCCCCCCCTCCCAACAACTTTTACTTCTGAAAAGCCCTCATTAGCATGGCATACCTTAGCTAAGCACCACACTACCTCCAACAAAGCACAATCACTGCCTGCATGACACTCCACTGACACTTCTCCTGGGTTACATGCTGCCCAACCGCCCCCCCTCCCCCCCACAGCGCACACCAAAGTGTCCCTGCGCAGCCTTCAGCTGCCCTCATGCCACACCACGCTCATGTCTATTTAGAATTGCGTCTGCCATGACGAGGGACCGCAGGCACACACTGCAGAGGTTGGCACGGCTAGGCAGCGACCCTCTTTAAAAGGGGGGTGATAGTCCACAATGCTGTACAGAAGCAATGAGAAATCCAATCCTGTGCCACCTCCATCTGGAGCTGCACACGTGGGCATAGCAATGGGGAACCTATGTGCCACACACTATTCATTTTGTCAAGGTGTCTGCATGCCCCAGTCAGACCGCGTTTTTTTATAAATAGTCACAGGCAGGTACAACTCCGCAATGGGAATTCCGTGTGCACCCACAGCATGGGTGACTCCCTGGAACCCACCGGCTGTACATAAATGTATCCCATTGCAGTGCCCATCACAGCTGAGGTAACGTCCGATTAAATGCAGGTGGTCTTCGGCCCACACTGCATGCCCCAGTCAGACTGGGGTTCTTTAGAAGTGTACACATGGAGTTACAACTCCGTGTGGACCGACAGCATGGGTGGGTGCCAGGAAGCCACCGGCGGTACATAAATATATCCCATTGCATTGCCCATCACAGCTGAGGTAATGTCATGTTTAATGCAGGTGGGCTTCGGCCCACACTGCATGCCCTAGTCAGACTAGGGTTCTTTAGAAGTAGACACATGCAGTGACAACTCCCTGTGGACCCACAGCATGGGTGGGTGCCAGGAAGCCACCGGCAGTACATAAATATATCCCATTGCATTGCCCATCACAGCTGATGTAACGTCAGCTTTAATGCAGGTGGGCAAAAAATTAATTGGATTACACTGTAGGCGAGGGCCCAAAAAAATTGGTGTACCAACAGTACTAATGTACCTCAGAAAAATTGCCCATGCCCAACCAAGAGGGCAGGTGAAACCCATTAATCGCTTTGGTTAATGTGGCTTAATTGGTAACTAGTAGAGATGAGCGAACACCAAAATGTTCGGGTGTTCGTTATTCGTAACGAACTTCCCTTGATGCTCGAGGGTTCGTTTCGAACAACGAACCCCATTGAAGTCAATGGGCGACCAGAACATTTTTGTATTTCGCCGATGCTCGCTAAGGTTTTCATGTGTGAAAATCTGGGCAATTCAGGAAAGTGATGGGAATGACACAGTGACGGATAGGGCAGGCGAGGGGCTACATGTTGGGCTGCATCTCAAGTTCCCAGGTCCCACTATTAAGCCACAATACCGGCAAGAGTGGGCCCCCCCCCCTCCCAACAACTTTTACTTCTGAAAAGCCCTCATTAGCATGGCATACCTTAGCTAAGCACCACACTACCTCCAACAAAGCACAATCACTGCCTGCATGACACTCCACTGACACTTCTCCTGGGTTACATGCTGCCCAACCGCCCCCCCTCCCCCCCACAGCGCACACCAAAGTGTCCCTGCGCAGCCTTCAGCTGCCCTCATGCCACACCACGCTCATGTCTATTTAGAATTGCGTCTGCCATGACGAGGGACCGCAGGCACACACTGCAGAGGTTGGCACGGCTAGGCAGCGACCCTCTTTAAAAGGGGGGTGATAGTCCACAATGCTGTACAGAAGCAATGAGAAATCCAATCCTGTGCCACCTCCATCTGGAGCTGCACACGTGGGCATAGCAATGGGGAACCTATGTGCCACACACTATTCATTTTGTCAAGGTGTCTGCATGCCCCAGTCAGACCGCGTTTTTTTATAAATAGTCACAGGCAGGTACAACTCCGCAATGGGAATTCCGTGTGCACCCACAGCATGGGTGACTCCCTGGAACCCACCGGCTGTACATAAATGTATCCCATTGCAGTGCCCATCACAGCTGAGGTAACGTCCGATTAAATGCAGGTGGTCTTCGGCCCACACTGCATGCCCCAGTCAGACTGGGGTTCTTTAGAAG
This sequence comes from Eleutherodactylus coqui, assembly GCF_035609145.1. Lineage (NCBI taxonomy): Eukaryota > Metazoa > Chordata > Amphibia > Anura > Eleutherodactylidae > Eleutherodactylus > Eleutherodactylus coqui. The sequence goes on along the minus strand of NC_089840.1, from coordinate 270,974,295 downwards.
TGTACACATGGAGTTACAACTCCGTGTGGACCGACAGCATGGGTGGGTGCCAGGAAGCCACCGGCGGTACATAAATATATCCCATTGCATTGCCCATCACAGCTGAGGTAATGTCATGTTTAATGCAGGTGGGCTTCGGCCCACACTGCATGCCCTAGTCAGACTAGGGTTCTTTAGAAGTAGACACATGCAGTGACAACTCCCTGTGGACCCACAGCATGGGTGGGTGCCAGGAAGCCACCGGCAGTACATAAATATATCCCATTGCATTGCCCATCACAGCTGATGTAACGTCAGCTTTAATGCAGGTGGGCAAAAAATTAATTGGATTACACTGTAGGCGAGGGCCCCAAAAAATTGGTGTACCAACAGTACTAATGTACCTCAGAAAAATTGCCCATGCCCAACCAAGAGGGCAGGTGAAACCCATTAATCGCTTTGGTTAATGTGGCTTAATTGGTAACTAGTAGAGATGAGCGAACACCAAAATGTTCGGGTGTTCGTTATTCGTAACGAACTTCCCGTGATGCTCGAGGGTTCGTTTCGAACAACGAACCCCATTGAAGTCAATGGGCGACCAGAACATTTTTGTATTTCGCCGATGCTCGCTAAGGTTTTCATGTGTGAAAATCTGGGCAATTCAGGAAAGTGATGGGAATGACACAGTGACGGATAGGGCAGGCGAGGGGCTACATGTTGGGCTGCATCTCAAGTTCCCAGGTCCCACTATTAAGCCACAATACCGGCAAGAGTGGGCCCCCCCCCTCCCAACAACTTTTACTTCTGAAAAGCCCTCATTAGCATGGCATACCTTAGCTAAGCACCACACTACCTCCAACAAAGCACAATCACTGCCTGCATGACACTCCACTGACACTTCTCCTGGGTTACATGCTGCCCAACCGCCCCCCCTCCCCCCCACAGCGCACACCAAAGTGTCCCTGCGCAGCCTTCAGCTGCCCTCATGCCACACCACGCTCATGTCTATTTAGAATTGCGTCTGCCATGACGAGGGACCGCAGGCACACACTGCAGAGGTTGGCACGGCTAGGCAGCGACCCTCTTTAAAAGGGGCGGGGCGATAGCCCACAATGCTGTACAGAAGCAATGAGAAATAGAATCCTGTGCCACCGCCATCAGGAGCTGCACACGTGGGCATAGCAATGGGGAACCTATGTGCCACACACTATTCATTCTGTCAAGGTGTCTGCATGCCCCAGTCAGACCGGGCTTTTTATTTCATAGACACAGGCAGGTACAACTCCCTATTGTGAAGTCCCTGTCGACCCACAGCATGGGTGGCTCCCTGGAACCCACCGGCGGTACACAGAAATATCCCATTGCATTGCCCAACACAGCTGAGGTAGTAATGTCGTGCTTAATGCAGGTGGTCTTCGGCCCACACTGCATGCCCCAGTCTGACTGGGGTTCTTTATAAGTGTACAGATGTAGTAAAAACTCCGTGTGCACCTACAGCATGGGTGGGTGCCAGGAAGCCACCGGCGGTACATAGAAATATCCCATTGCATTGCCCAACACAGCTGAGGTAGTAATGTTGTGCTTAACCCTTTCCAATCCAATTTGTATATGGTTTTCCTAGGGGGCTTACTGTTTTTCTGCCGTTATACAACGGCGCTATGTGCTGGCTAAAGCCAGTACTGCATGAGCTGACACGTAGGATAGGCTCCGACAGCAGAGAGGCTGGCAATATACAGTAAGAGAACCCCGACGGACGTCTACCAACAACGGAGCTGTACAGCCTTAAACCCTAATGTCTTCACAGGTCACACAGTGGACTGGAAAGGGTTAATGCAGGTGGGTTTCGGCCCACACTGCATGCCCCAGTCAGACTGGGGTTCTTTACAAGTGGACACATGTAGGTTAAACTCCCTGTGGACCCACTGCCTGGGTGGGTGCCAGGAAGCCACCGGCGGTACATAGAAATATCCCATTGCATTGCCCAACACAGCTGAGGTAGTAATGTCGTGCGTAATACAGGTGGGCTTCGGCCCACACTGCATGCCCCAGTCAGACGGGTTCTTTAGAAGTGTACAGATGTATTAAAAACTCAGTGTGCACCTACAGCATGGGTGGCTCCCTGGAACCCACCGGCGGTACACAAAAATATCCCATTGCATTGCCCAACACAGCTGAGGTAGTAATGTCGTGCGTAATACAGGTGGGCTTCGGCCCACACTGCATGCCCCAGTCAGACTGGGGTTCTTTACAAGTGGACACATGTAGGTTTAACTCCCTGTGGACCCACTGCCTGGGTGGGTGCCAGGAAGCCACCGGCGGTACATAGAAATATCCCATTGCATTGCCCAACACAGCTGAGGTAACGTCAGCTGTAATGCAGGTGGGCTAAAAATTAATTTGATTACACTGTAGGTGAGGGCCCACAAAAATTGCTGTATCAACAGTACTAATGTACATCCCAAAAATTGGCCATGGCCAGCCAAGAGGGCAGGTGAAACCCATTAATCGCTTTGGTTAATGTGGCTTAAGTGGTAACTAGGCCTGGAGGCAGCCCAGTGTAACGAAAAATTGGTTCAAGTTAAAGTTCCAATGCTTTTAAGCGCATTGAAACTTATAAAAATTGTTCTGAAAAATTATTTGAGTGAGCCTTGTGGCCCTAAGAAAAATTGCCCGTTCAGCGTGATTACGTGAGGTTTCAGGAGGAGGAGCAGGAGGAGGAGGAGGAGGAATATTAGACACAGATTGATGAAGCAGAAATGTCCCCGTTTTGGATGGTGAGAGAGAACGTAGCTTCCATCCGCGGGTGCAGCCTACGTATTGCTTACGTATCGCTGCTGTCCGCTGGTGGAGAACAGAAGTCTGGGGAAATCCAGCCTTTGTTCATCTTGATGAGTGTTAGCCTGTCGGCACTGTCAGTTGACAAGCGGCTACGCTTATCTGTGATGATTCCCCCAGCCGCACTAAACACCCTCTCCGACAACACGCTAGCCGCAGGACAAGCAAGCACCTCAAGGGCATACAGGGCTAGTTCAGGCCACGTGTCCAGCTTCGACACCCAGTAGTTGTAGGGGGCAGAGGCGTCACCAAGGATGGTCGTGCGATCCGCTACGTACTCCCTCACCATCCTTTTGCAGTGCTCCCGCCGACTCAGCCGTGACTGGGGAGCGGTGACACAGTCTTGGTGGGGAGCCATAAAGCTGGCCAGGCCCTTAAAGACTGTTGCACTGCCTGGGATGTACATGCTGCTCGATCTACGCACATCCCCTGCAACATGGCCCTCGGAACTGCGCCTTCTGCCACTAGCGCTGTCGGCTGGGAATTTTACCATCAGCTTGTCCGCAAGGGTCCTGTGGTATAGCAACACTCTCGAACCCCTTTCCTCTTCGGGAATCAGAGTGGGCAGGTTCTCCTTATACCGTGGATCGAGCAGTGTGTACACCCAGTAATCCGTAGTGGCCAGAATGCGTGCAACGCGAGGGTCACGAGAAAGGCATCCTAACATGAAGTCAGCCATGTGTGCCAGGGTACCTGTACGCAACACATGGCTGTCTTCACTAGGAAGATCACTTTCAGGATCCTCCTCCTCCTTCTCCTCCTCCTCCTCAGGCCATACACGCTGAAAGGATGACAGGCAATCAGCCGGTGTACCGTCAGCAGCGGCCCAAGCTGTCTCTTCCCCCTCCTCCTCATCCTCCTCATGCTCCTCCTCCTCCTCCTGTACGCGCTGAGAAATAGACAGGAGGGTGCCCTGACTATCCAGCGGCATACTGTCTTCCCCCGCCCCCGTTTCCGAGCGCAAAGCAGCTGCCTTTATGGTTTGCAGGGAATTTCTCAAGATGCATAGCAGAGGAATGGTGACGCTAATGATTGTAGCATCGCCGCTCACCACCTGGGTAGACTCCTCAAAATTACCAAGGACATGGCAGATGTCTGCCAACCAGGCCCACTCTTCTGAAAGGAATTGAGGAGGCTGACTCCCACTGCGCCGCCCATGTTGGAGTTGGTATTCGACTATAGCTCTACGCTGTTCATAGAGCCTGGCCAACATGTGGAGCGTAGAGTTCCACCGTGTGGGCACGTCGCACAGCAGTCGGTGCACTGGCAGCTTAAAGTGATGTTGCAGGGTGCGCAGGGTGGCAGCGTCCGTGTGGGACTTGCGGAAATGTGCGCAGAGCCGGCGCGCCTTTACGAGCAGGTCTGACAAGCGTGGGTAGCTTTTCAGAAAGCGCTGAACCACCAAATTAAAGACGTGGGCCAGGCATGGCACGTGCATGAGGCTGCCGAGCTGCAGAGCCGCCACCAGGTTACGGCCGTTGTCACACACGACCATGCCCGGTTGGAGGCTCAGCGGCGCAAGCCAGCGGTCGGTCTGCTGTGTCAGACCCTGCAGCAGTTCGTGGGCCGTGTGCCTCTTATCGCCTAAGCTGAGTAGTTTCAGCACGGCCTGCTGACGCTTGCCCACCGCTGTGCTGCCACACCGCGCGACACCGACTGCTGGCGACAGGCTGCTGCTAACACATCTTGATTGTGAGACAGAGGAGGAGGAGGAGGGTGCTTTAGTGGAGGAAGCATACACCTCCGCAGATACCAGCACCGAGCTGGGGCCCGCAATTCTGGGGGTGGGTAGGACGTGAGCGGTCCCAGGCTCTGACTCTGTCCCAGCCTCCACTAAATTCACCCAATGTGCCGTCAGGGAGATGTAGTGGCCCTGCCCGCCTGTGCTTGTCCACGTGTCCGTAGTTAAGTGGACCGTGGCAGTAACCGCGTTGGTGAGGGCGCGCACAATGTTGCGGGAGACGTGGTCGTGCAGGGCTGGGACGGCACATCGGGAAAAGTAGTGGCGACTGGGAACTGAGTAGCGCGGGGCCGCCGCCTCCATGATACTTTTGAAGGACTCCGTTTCCACAACCCTATACGGCAGCATCTCAAGGCTGATGAATTTTGCGATGCGGACGGTTAACGTTTGAGCGTGCGGGTGCGTGGCGGCGTACTTGCGCTTGCGCTCGAACACTTGCGCAAGCGACGGCTGAACGGTGCGCTGAACTACACTGCTGGATGGGGCCGAGGACAGCGGAGATGAGGGTGTGGGTGCAGGCCATGAGGCGGTAGTGCCTGTGTCCTGAGAGGGGGGTTGCATCTCAGTGGCAGGTTGGGGCACAGGGGGAGAGGCAGGGGTGCAAACCGGAGGCGGTGAACGGCCTTTGTCCCACCTTGCGGGGTGCTTGGCCATCATATGTCTGCGCATGGTGGTGGTGGTGAGGCTGTTGGTGTTGGCTGAGCTTTGCGCGACAAAGGTTGCACACCACTGTTCGTCGGTCGTCAGGCGTCTCTGTGAAAAACTGCCAGACCTTAGAGCACCTCGGCCTCCGCAGGGTGGCATGGCGCGAGGGGGCGCTTTGGGAAACACTTGGTGGATTATTCGGTCTGGCCCTGCCTCTACCCCTGGCCCTGGACACCGCACTGCCTCTTGCAACCTGCCCTGCTGATGCCCTTGACTCCCCCTCTGAAGACCTGTCCTCCTGAGTAAGCGTTGCACACCAGGTGGGGTCAGTCACCTCATCGTCCTGCTGCTCTTCCTCCGAATCCTCTGTGCGCTGCTCCCTGGGACTTACTGCCCTTACTACTACCTCACTGCAAGACAACTGTGTCTGATCGTCATCGTCCTCCTGACCCACAGAAAGTTGTTGAGACAGTTGGCGGAAGTCCCCAGCCTCTTCCCCCGGACCCCGGGAACTTTCGAATGGTTGGGCATCAGTGACGATAAACTCCTCTGGTGGGAGAGAAACCGCTGCTGCCCAATCTAAGCAGGGGCCCGAGAACAGTTCCTGGGAGTGCTCCCGCTCCTGAGCAGGTGTTATTGTAGTGGAGTGAGGAGGCTGGGAGGAAGGAGGAGCAGCAGACAGAGGATTCGGATTGGCAGCAGTGGACGGCGCAGAACTGCGGGTAGACGATAGGTTGCTCGAAGCACTTTCTGCCATCCAGGACAGGACCTGCTCACACTGCTCATTTTCTAATAACCGTCTCCCGCGTGGACCCATTAATTGGGCGATGAATGTGGGGACGCCAGAAACGTGCCTCTCTCCTAATCGCGCAGTAGTCGGCTGCGACACACCTGGATCAGGAGCTTGGCCTGTGCCCACACCCTGACTTGGCCCTCCGCGTCCTCGGCCACGTCCACGTCCTCTAGGCCTACCCCTACCCCTCAGCATGCTGTATTACCAGTGATTTGATTTCACAGGCAGGAAATAAATTGGCGCAAGACTGCAGGCCAAATATAATTTTTGCCCTTTTTGGAAAACGAAAGGCCCCACTGCCTCTAGTGAATGAATTATCTAAGTTTAATAACTGTGCTGTGTCCCTGCTTATGTGTCACAGAACGTGAGGGTAGCAGAGTTATTATAACTCTGGCAGAGCAGGTATTTTTTTCCCAATTAAGGAAAGCAAATGGCGAAGCCAGCAGTAAAGCGTAGCTGGGTGCGTATGATTTAGCAATGTTTTTCACGCAGCTCACACGTCTCCACAGGCGTAAGGACGGACAGAGGCTGGACAAATAGATTTGTTTTCAGTTTTTTCCCACCAACAGGCAGCACTGCGTATATTCAATGAACATGAGAAGTTTAATAACTGTGCTGTGTCCCTGCTTATGTGTCACAGAACGTGAGGGTAGCAGAGTTATTATAACTCTGGCAGAGCAGGTATTTTTTTCCCAATTAAGGAAAGCAAATGGCGAAGCCAGCAGTAAAGCGTAGCTGGGTGCGTATGATTTAGCAATGTTTTTCATGCAGCTCACACGTCTCCACAGGCGTAAGGACGGACAGAGGCTGGACAAATAGATTTGTTTTCAGTTTTTTCCCACCAACAGGCAGCACTGCGTATATTCAATGAACATGAGAAGTTTAATAACTGTGCTGTGTCCCTGCTTATGTGTCACAGAACGTGAGGGTAGCAGAGTTATTATAACTCTGGCAGAGCAGGTATTTTTTTCCCAATTAAGGAAAGCAAATGGCGAAGCCAGCAGTAAAGCGTAGCTGGGTGCGTATGATTTAGCACTGTTCTTCACGCAGCTCACACGTCTCCACCGCCCGTAAGGACGGACAGAGGCTGGACAAATAGATTTGTTTTCAGTTTTTTCCCACCAACAGGCAGCACTGCGTATATTCTATGAATAATAACTGTGTTGTGGCCCTGCCTATACAATTCTTTCCCTGCAGTATCAATGGAGGGTGGAATGCTCTGCAGAGGCGATTTTGAGAAGCCCAAAAAAAATGCAGCACAGCTAACAGCAGCCTGGACAGTACTGCACACGGATAAATATGGCCCTAGAAAGGACCGTTGAGGTTCTTGAAGGCTACACTCACTCCTAACACTCTCCCTGCCTATGCAGCACTTCTGTCCCTAATGCCAGGTGCAACGGTCTGCAGAGGCGATTTTGAGAAGAAAAAAAATTCCCACTGCTAACAGCAGCCAACACACAGCTATCAGTGGCCCTAATAAGGACCTTTGGGGGGTCTTGAAGCCTACACTAACTACCAATTCTTTCCCTACAGCAGCTCCGGTATAAACAGCACTGTCCCTCATCTAACTCACACCGCATCTGAGGCGAGCCGCGGGAGGGGCCGACTTTTATATTAGGCGAACACCTGATCTCGCCAGCCACTCACAGCAGGGGGGTGGTATAGGGCTTAAACGTTGCAGGGGGAAGTTGTAATGCCTTCCCTGTCTTTCAATTGGCCAGAAAAGCGCGCTAACGTCTCAGGGAAGGAAGTGAAAGTAACCAGAACACCGCATGGTGTTCGTTACGAATAACGAACATCCCGAACACCCTAATATTCGCACGAATATCAAGCTCGGACGAACGCGTTCGCTCATCTCTAGTAACTAGGCCTGGAGGCAGCCCAGTTAAAATAAAAATTGGTTCAGGTGAAAGTTTCAACGCTTTAATGAGCATTGAAACGTATAAAAATTGTTTAGAAAAATTATATGACTGAGCCTTGTGGGCCTAAGAAAAATTGCCCGTTCGGCGTGATTACGTGAGGTTTCAGGAGGAGGAGGAGGATGAATAGAATACACAGATTGATGAAGCAAAAATGTCCCCGTTTTTGATGGTGATAGAGAACAATGCTTCCATCCGCGGGTGCAGCCTACGTATTGCTTAGGTATCGCTGCTGTCTGCTGGTGGAGAAGAGAAGTCTGGGGAAATCCAGGCTTTGTTCATCTTGATGAGTGTAAGCCTGTCGGCACTGTCGGTTGACAGGCGGGTACGCTTATCCGTGATGATTCCCCCAGCCGCACTAAACACCCTCTCTGACAAGACGCTAGCCGCAGGACAAGCAAGCACCTCCAGGGCATGCAGCGCGAGTTCAGGCCACGTGTCCAGCTTCGACACCCAGTAGTTGTAGGGGGCAGAGGCGTCACCGAGGATGGTCGTGCGATCGGCTATGTACTCCCTCACCATCCTTTTACAGTGCTCCCGCCAACTCAGCCTTGACTGGGGAGCGGTGACACAGTCTTGCTGGGGAGCCATAAAGCTGTCAAAGGCCTTGGAGAATGTTCCCCTGCCTGCGCTGTACATGCTGCCTGATCTTTGCGCCTCCCCTGCTACCTGGCCCTCGGAACTGCACCTTCTGCCACTAGCGCTGTCGGATGGGAATATTACCATCAGTTTGTCCGCCAGGGTCCTGTGGTATAGCATCACTCTCGAACCCCTTTCCTCTTCGGGTATGAGAGTGGAAAGGTTCTCCTTATACCGTGGGTCGAGCAGTGTGTACACCCAGTAATCCGTTGTGGCCAGAATGCGTGTAACGCGAGGGTCTCGAGAAAGGCATCCTAACATGAAGTCAGCCATGTGTGCCAGGGTACCTGTACGCAACACATGGCTGTCCTCACTAGGAAGATCACTTTCAAGATCCTCCTCCTCCGGTCATACACGCTGAAAGGATGACAGGCAAGCAGCATCTGTACCCTCAGCAGTGGGCCAAGCTGTCTCTTCCCCCTCCTCCTCATGCTCCTCCCCCTCCTCCTCAACGCGCTGAGATATAGACATGAGGGTGCTCTGACTATCCAGCGACATACTGTCTTCCCCCGCCTCCGTTTCCAAGCGCAAAGCGTCTGCCTTTATGCTTTGCAGGGAACTTCTCAAGAGGCATAGCAGAGGAATGGTGACGCTAATGATTGCAGCATCCCCGCTCACCATCTGGGTAGACTCCTCAAAGTTTCCAAGGACCTGGCAGATGGCTGCCAACCAGGCCCACTCTTCTGTAAAGAATTGAGGAGGCTGACTCCCACTACGCTGCCCATGTTGGAGTTGGTATTCCACTATAGCTCTACGCTGCTTATAGAGTCTGGCCAACATGTGGAGCGTAGAGTTCCACCGTGTGGGCACGTCGCACAGCAGTCGGTGCACTGGCAGATTAAACCGATGTTACAGGGTCCATAGGGTGGCAGCGTCCATCTTGGACTTGCGGAAATGTGCGCTGACCCGGCGCACCTTTCCGAGCAGGTATGACAAGTGTGGGTAGCTTTTCAGAAAGCGCTGAACCACCAAATTAAAGACATGGGCCAGGCATGGCACGTGCGTGAGGCTGCCGAGCTGCAGAGCCGCCACCAGGTTACGGCCGTTGTCACACACAACCATGCCCGGTTGGAGGCTCAGCGGCAAAAGCCAGTGGTCGGTCTGCTCTGTCAGACCCTGCAGCAGTTCGTGGGCCGTGTGCCTCTTCTCTCCTAAGCTGAGTAGTTTTAGCACGGCCTGCTGACGCTTGCCCACCGCTGTGCTGCCACGCCGCGCGCCACACCGACTGCTGGCGACGTGCTGCTGCTGCTGACACATCTTGATTGCGAGACAGAGGTTGCGTTGGAGGAGGAGGAGGAGGAGGGTGGTTTAGTGGAGGAAGCATACACCACCGCAGATACCAGCACCGAGCTGGGGCCAGCAATTCTGGGGGTGGGTAGGATGTGAGCAGTCCCAGGCTCTGACTCGGTCCCAGCCTCCACTAAATTCACCCAATGTGCCGTCAGGGAGATATAGTGGCCCTCCCCGCCTGTGTTTGCCCAGGTGTCCGTTGTTAAGTGGACCTTGGCAGTAACCGCGTTGGTAAGGGCGCGTACAATGTTGCGGGAGACATGGTCGTGCAGGGCTGGGACGGCACATCGGGAAAAGTAGTGGCGACTGGGAACCGAGTAGCGCGGGGCCGCCGCCGCCATCATGCTTTTGAAAGCCTCCGTTTCCACAAGCCTATACGGCAGCATCTCCAGGCTGATAAATTTGGCTATGTGCACGTTTAACGCTTGAGCGTGCGGGTGCGTGGCGGCGTACTTGCGCTTGCGCTCAAACAGTTGCGCTAGCGACGTCTGGACGCTGCGCTGAGAGACATTGCTGGATGGGGCCGAGGACAGCGGAGGTGAGGGTGTGGGTGCAGGCCGGTAGGCACTCGTGCCTGTGTCCTCAGAGGGGGGTTGGATCTCAGTGGCAGGTTGGGGCACAGGGGGAGAGGCAGTGGTACAAACCGGAGGCGGTGAACGGCCTTCGTCCCACCTTGTGGGGTGCTTGGCCATCATATGCCTGCGCATGCTGGTGGTGGTGGCTCCCCAGCTGATCTTGGCGCGACAAAGGTTGCACACCACTGTTCGTCGGTCGTCAGGCGTCTCTGTGAAAAACTGCCACACCTTAGAGCACCTTGGCCTCTGCAGGGTGGCATGGCACGAGGGGGCGCTTTGGGAAACAGTTGGTGGATTATTCGGTCTGGCCCTGCCTCTACCCCTGGCCACCGCACTGGCTCGGCCTGTGCCCACACCCTGACTTGGGCCTCCGTGTCCTCGCCCACGTCCACGTCCTCTAGGCCTACCCCTACCCCTCAGCATGCTGTATTACCAGTAGTGCAGAAACAGAACGCTGTAATTAAATGTGCCGCTTATTGGCCTGTGGTTGGAGGCTGACTTCGCTTACAGAACGCACAGCAGAGGCAGGAAAGAATTTTGTGCAAGCCTGCTGTAACACTTAGCTGGCTGCGTATGAATTAGGACAACTACCCCCAGCAGAGACCCAGTACACTTGTGGACAGGAATACAGCGGTGATGTAAGAGGCAACACAGAGGCAGGAAAGAATTTTGCGCAAGCCTGCTGTAACACTTAGCTGGCTGCGTATGAATTAGGACAACTACCCCCAGCAGAGACCCAGTACACTGAGGACGGTCACAGGCAGCCCAAATAGATTTTTTTTCCAAAATGTTTTTGGAAAGGCCCACTGCCCATATACACTAAATATGTCTTCTGTCCTTGCCTCACCACTACTGGCCCTGGACAATGTAAAATTACTGCAGGACGCAATGCTCTGCACGGCCGATATACAAAAAAAAATGCAACACTGCAAAAAGCAGCCTCCACACTACTGCACACGGTTAGATGTGGCCCTAAGAAGGACCGTTGGGGTTCTTGAAGCCTAAAATAACTCCTAACGCTCTCCCTATAGCAGCTCCGGCATCAGCTGCACTGTCCCTGATCTCTGTCAGAATGCATCTGTGGCGAGCCGCGAGAGGGGCCGATTTATATACTCGGGTGACACCTGATCTCGCCAGCCACTCACTGCAGGGGGGTGGTATAGGGCTTGAACGTCGCAGGGGGAAGTTGTAATGCCTTCCATGTCTTTCTATTGGCCAGAAAAGCGCGCTAACGTCTCAGAGATGAAAGTGAAAGTAACTCGAACATCGCGTGGTACTCGTCACGAGTAACGAGCATCTCGAACGAGTATCAAGCTCGGACGAGTACGTTCGCTCATCTCTAATGAATGTCTATCAATGAGATTGGTGTTCATCTAACGAGTCTTAACAAAGGTAAATTCAAATCTAATAGGGGATAGAGTTCATCCCATAGAGGTTCATCATTGCCAGCAGCACTGCCATTCACTGGGAGTGATGTGCTATCGACAACGATCGTTATTTTGTGCCTCATAAACGATGCAATTGTTGGGTAATTGGCCGCCTATTCACATGGCCCGATGATCCTAGGAACATCATTGCCCGATCATTGGCCTATGTAAAACAGGCAAAAAGGGTTTTACCACTTTGATTCAAGGCTCCTTGCCCCGAGACCTGTTCTCAGCATAAACATAGATAGAGTGTGGACCAAAGATTGATCTCTGGTAACCCCAAGGAACCCAGATAGACACTGTCAAAACAGGAGCAAGTGCAGATTCCGTAAGTCTTCCATCCCTCCATAGACTAGGTTGCTTGATATTTTTTACCCATTTATGAGCAGTGAAATAATACTAATCCACTTTTTATCTAAGGATTCAAGACCTTCCGCTCCTACGAGCTGCAAAGAAAAATGATATTCTGCAATTAAAGAAACTTCTACAAGATGAGAATTGCGATCCATTCCAGAGAGGTGAGTAACCGAGAAATGAAAGAAGGTGGACTCTACAGTGACCAGTGCCAGATTCGAGTCAGGAAGGAATTTTTTTTTTCGTAAATGGGGAATATTGAGGGTCATAGGCAGAACTGGATGGACAATCATATGTCTTTTTTCAGCCTTATATACTATGCTACTGTGTTACCCGGGACCCCTGGCAATGAGCTGATCGTCTGTCCCGCTGTCAGTCATATTGAAATCAATGGAAGCTGAAGCCGGCTATTACACGTCCAGCTCTTCTGCCTTCGACACTGGAAGGCGGAAGGCATAGAAGTATAATAGACTGTTCAGCTCCCATTTATTAACCCCTTAAGGACCAGGCTGTTTTGTACCTTAAGGACCAGACACTTTTTAGGGATTTTGCCCATGTGGTAGTTTTACTATCCTATTTTTTTTCTTTTAGCTACCAAAATTATTTTTGCTGCGATTTTTTTTCCCATGACATAAAGGGCTATTTTTTAATATCTTTTTCACTGACTTTTTTATCTGTTTTTAAGTTTTATTGGGGGTAAAAAGCTAAAAAAAAATTTTTTAACATTTCTATTTTTTTTATTAGTATACTTACGCTAAAATAAGGTATGGGTCGGGTTCCTCATTTTGTTTTGGACATTTCGATGTATAATATGTATAGTTTTGGATTACAGAGCGCTTATAGCGACGGTTTTGGTTGGCGTCGGCTTTGGGTTATTTTCTTTCTTATGTATATATTGTTGTTTTATTCTGTAATTTTTTTTTTACTTATGTATATAATTATGTTTTTTTACTATCTATGTCCCCTATGATGTCATATAAGACCTCTGGGGGACATCCACTTGTTTTTTATTTATTTTTTATTTGATACTTTCCCACTGTAGCTGGGGCATCCATAGGAGCCCCAGTTATAGGAGAAAAAATCCCCTGTAATGACATTAGTCACTGGCAGAACTGATCAGGGTCTATTTCAATCCTGCAGCTCTGCCGTAGCAGGGAATCCCGGCGGTCACGTGACCCCGGGCTACCGTAGTGGAAGACACACTTCCTCTTTCACTTTAGTACACAGCGCTCATTGAGTGATGTGTACTGAAGAAAGGAGGAGGCAGAAAGGGTTAAAACCCACTTCTCCCTTCTCCTCCGGGTTATCAGCTGTGACTAACAGCTGGCAACCCGTTCTGCTTCTGATTTATTACACAAGCAGGGGGCTTTAATCCCCGCTATAATTTTACATATGGCTGGGCTTAAAGCCTGGGACCAGGCACCATATATTTACAGCGCTTGGTCCTAAATGGGTTAAAAAAGGAGTGAAGCCAGCTAGAGCACTTCCTCTCCCGTTTCCTATGATGCATGCCCAGCGCCCTGCGTTGACAGCAGGCTGAACGATCAGCTTATCAGCAGCAAGTACCCAGATATTAACTATTCATGACCTAGTCTGGGAATTCTATTGATATCTCCATCTGAAAGTCAATGAGTATCACATTTGTCCAGTATTTTGTGCAAAATTAATTGTACTCCATTAAAGTTGTTTAACATGGGTATTGAACTCCCTCTGAAATGTCACATGACGTGTGCAGATTTATTGCATATGGTCTTGGATTGTGTAAAATTGTGTGAATTTTGGAATGGGGAACTAGAGATAATTTAAAAATATATAGCTTGCTGATAATGGTGGTAAAACCAGAACTTGTATATTGGGTATTGCTGATGGGTGTTCTCTTATGGGAATTCGGAGAGCATTGTATCAGGTGCGGAAGCTGATTACTGCTCATTGGATGTAGCCTGCACCCCCAGGAGTAGGAGGTTTTGTTGCAAAGATAAGGGAGGTGATATCTTTGGAAAAGGGGTACATTAAAAAAGAGGCTGTTTGACTAAGTTTGAGGAAATTTAGGGAAGACGGTCTAATTTGATTATACATAGTTATGATTATTAGCACGGTTTGGTGGGATAATGATATGCTTTATGTATATTTTGCTTATGCGTGTATAAATAGGTCGAAATTAAGGGGTCATTGAATTCAAAAATATAATTTCAATAAACATGATCTGATTTAAAAAATAAGGTGTTTCACTCGAAGTAAAACCCAGAAATGTTACGACATTTGTGTTCAGGACAATGATATCTCACAGGAGTGAATAGCGACACCCACCTTGGTTCTTGGTGGAGTTTGAAGGAAGTGGCCACCGATGACCTCCAAGCAGTTCTGAACCCACAAGGACGGTCCAACTGCTTAATAGTTTTGACATGAGTTATCACTAAACACTGGACTTCTTAATATGAGTACAGTTCTACACAACCTATGAGCCGACATAAAAGTTAAACACTGTAACACACTGCAGGTTACTGGGTTCGCTCGCCTCATTTTATATGGATCCAGTAAATGTTTTATTTGTTTACAACTCTGGATATTTCAGATCGTAAAATCCTTATCTTCAAAGCCCAAAATAGCTTCCTGTAGAGCCAGTTTTATTATGATTTCTTCCTAAATCACAATTGGTTGAAGTCAAATAATTGCACTCAGCCTCCATTGTCTCCTACATGGCAAATAGGACCCCATTATATAAAGCACATCATGTAATATAGTTATAGGTCTAAATCGTTCATGACCCTGCCAGCTACACATCATATATGACTATGAAAGCCGGCAGTGCATGAGCAAACACAAGTGCACAACCTGAAGCCACGGACGACACAGTTTGACAGCCAAACTAGCTGCCGCTGGGATTCCACACTGCAATAACTCCATGTATTCTAAAACCCCACCCAATAGAAGCACAATTTTGAGGTTGAAAGGCAAGATTTAAAAACCAATCATGTGACCATTGACTGCCTCAGGTGGATGGGGTTTCAGATCAAGTATTCTTCTAGAACAATACATTCCATTGTAGATGTTTAAAGGGCCTCTCTGGTGAAAACACATTTGTCCATCCCTTACCCCTCATCTGATTGCCCGTCACATTCTGGAGGTCTCTTCTGTGTATTCCAGCCATTTCATTGCAGCGCAGCCTCCTGTCTGATGTTTAGCAAGCACCATCTTGATGGCAAGAGATTTTGGTTTCACTTTCACATCAATCCCATGATGCATGAGCATAGAATTAGCTAGAGGCTATACCATTTCTGCCTGCTGGGGAGACAGTTTAATTAAATCATTACTTTCTATATTCACATAAATAAGCTACAGCCCATAATTATCCTGTTAGGGGGATGAGCTGTGATCTCCATTATTATAACTGTGTGACAGGAGCTGTGCGATCATCAGCAGTCACATGACCATCTGAGGAAAAAGAAGCCAGGCGTTTTTTATACAGAAAGAAATAACTAAGCAACGTAACACCAGTATATATGTATATATATGTATATATATATATATATATATTATATATATGAAGGATAGCTACATAGTGGGAGAAAAAAAATCACCCGAGTGGCACTTTAATTAACTTTGGCCCTACAAATAGTTTTTTGCAATACCCTGTCTTTGTACCTTAATACATGACCACATAAAATTGCTGAACATGCATTTGTATTCCTCGCTTATCTTACATTTCAATGATGTTTGCTATTTATCCAGTTAGAAGAAAATTCACACCATCTGCTTTCAAATTATAAAGCGTTTGAACACAAAAACTTCCACAGAAACTACTTTCTGCAGTACTGTGAACACACTGAACGGGTCGGTCCACTGTTTACTAGTGATGACTAGAGATGAGCGAACGTGTTCTTCCGAGCTTGATATTCGTGCGAATATTAGGGTGTTCGGGGTGTTCGTTATTCGTAACGAACACCATGCGGTGTTCTGGTTACTTTCACTTCCTTCCCTGAGACGTTAGCGCGCTTTTCTGGCCAATTGAAAGACAGGGAAGGCATTACAACTTCCCCCTGCAACGTTCAAGCCCTATACCACCCCCCTGCTGTGAGTGGCTGGGGAGATCAGGTGTCACCCGAACATAAAAGTCGGCCCCTCCCGCGGTTCGCCTCAGATGCCGTGTGAGTTAGATGAGGGACAGTGCTGTTTGTACCGGAGCTGCTGTAGGGAAAGAATTGGTAGTTAGTGTAGGCTTCAAGACCCCCCAAAGGTCCTTATTAGGGCCACTGATAGCTGTGTGTTGGATGCTGTTAGCAGTGGCAATTTTTTTTTTCTCAAAATCGCCTCTGCAGACCGTTGCACCCGGCATTAGGGACAGAAGTGCTGCATAGGCAGGGAGAGTGTTAGGAGTGAGTGTAGCCTTCAAGAACCTCAACGGTCCTTTCTAGGGCCATATTTATCCGTGTGCAGTACTGTGCTGGCTGCTGTTAGCTGTGCTGCATTTTTTTTTGCTTCTCAAAATCGCTTCTGCAGAGCATTGCACCCTCCATTGATACTGCAGGGAAAAAATTGTATAGGCAGGGCCACAACACAGTTATTATTCATTGAATATACGCAGTGCTGCCTTTTGCTTGTAAAACAAGTGAAAATAATTCTATTTGTCCAGCCTCTGTCCGTCCTAAGGGCTGTGGACACGTGTCGGCTGCGTGTGCAACCTGTAAAAATCAGACGCACCCAGCTACGTTTTACTCCTGGCTTCGCCATTTGCTTTCCTTAATTGGGAAAAAAAATACCTGCTCTGCCACAGTTAATAACTCTGCTACCCTCACGTTCTGTGACACATTAGCAGGAAAACAGCACAGTTATTAAACTTCTCAAGTTCATAGAATATACGCAGTGCTGCCTTTTGGTGCCAAAAAACGGAAAATAATTCTATTTGTCCGGCCTCTGTCCGTCCTAAGGGCGGTGGACACGTGTCGGCTGCGTCTGCAACCTGTAAAAATCATACGCACCCAGCTACGTTTTACTCCTGGCTTCGCCATTTGCTTTCCTTAATTGGGAAAAAAAATACCTGCTCTGCCACAGTTAATAACTCTGCTACCCTCACGTTCTGTGACACATTAGCAGGGACACAGCACAGTTATTAATCTTCTCATGTTCATAGAATATACGCAGTGCTGCCTTTTGGTGCCAAAAAACGGAAAATAATTCTATTTGTCCGGCCTCTGTCCGTCCTAAGGGCGGTGGACACGTGTCGGCTGCGTCTGCAACCTGTAAAAATCATACGCACCCAGCTACGTTTTACTCCTGGCTTCGCCATTTGCTTTCCTTAATTGGGAAAAAAATACCTGCTCTGCCACAGTTAATAACTCTGCTACCCTCACGTTCTGTGACACATTAGCAGGGACACAGCACAGTTATTAAACTTCTCATGTTCATAGAATATACGCAGTGCTGCCTTTTGGTGCCAAAAAACGGAAAATAATTCTATTTGTCCTGCCTCTGTCCGTCCTAACGCCGGTGGACACGTGTCGGCTGCGTGTGCAACCTGTAAAAATCAGACGCACCCAGCTACGTTTTACTCCTGGCTTCGCCATTTGCTTTCCTTAATTGGGAAAAAAAATACCTGCTCTGCCACAGTTAATAACTCTGCTACCCTCACGTTCTGTGACACATTAGCAGGAAAACAGCACAGTTATTAAACTTAGATTATTCATTCACTAGAGGCAGTGGGGCCTTTTGTTTTCAAAAAAGGGAAAAAATTATATTTGGCCTGCAGTCTTGCGCCAATTTATTTCCTGCCTGTGAAATCAAATCACTGGTAATACAGCATGCTGAGGGGTAGGGGTAGGCCTAGAGGACGTGGACGCGGCCGAGGACGCGGAGGGCCAAGTCAGGGTGTGGGCACAGGCCAAGCTCCTGATCCAGGTGTGTCGCAGCCGACTGCTGCGCGATTAGGAGAGAGGCACGTTTCTGGCGTCCCCACATTCATCGCCCAATTAATGGGTCCACGCGGGAGACGGTTATTAGAAAATGAGCAGTGTGAGCAGGTCCTGTCCTGGATGGCAGAAAGTGCTTCGAGCAACCTATCGTCTACCCGCAGTTCTGCGCCGTCCACTGCTGCCAATCCGAATCCTCTGTCTGCTGCTCCTCCTTCCTCCCAGCCTCCTCACTCCACTACAATAACACCTGCTCAGGAGCGGGAACACTCCCAGGAACTGTTCTCGGGCCCCTGCTAAGATTGGGCAGCAGCGGTTCCTCTCCCACCAGAGGAGTTTATCATCACTGATGCCCAACCATTCGAAAGTTCCCGGGGTCCGGGGGAAGAGGCTGGGGACTTCCGCCAACTGTCTCAACAACTTTCTGTGGGTGAGGAGGACGATGACGATCAGACACAGTTGTCTTGCAGTGAGGTAGTAGTAAGGGCAGTAAGTCCGAGGGAGCAGCGCACAGAGGATTCAGAGGAAGAGCAGCAGGACGATGAGGTGACTGACCCCACCTGGTGTGCAACGCTTACTCAGGAGGACAGGTCTTCAGAGGGGGAGTCAAGGGCATCAGCAGGGCAGGTTGCAAGAGGCAGTGCGGTGGCCAGGGGTAGAGGCAGGGCCAGACCGAATAATCCACCAAGTGTTTCCCAAAGGGCCCCCTCGCGCCATGCCACCCTGCAGAGGCCAAGGTGCTCTAAGGTCTGGCAGTTTTTCACAGAGACGCCTGACGACCGACGAACAGTGGTGTGCAACCTTTGTCGCGCAAAGCTCAGCCGGGGAGTCAACACCAACAGCCTCACCACCACCACCATGCGCAGACATATGATGGCCAAGCACCCCGCAAGGTGGGACGAAGGCCGTTCAGCGCCTCCGGTTTGCACCCCTGCCTCTCCCCCTGTGCCCCAACCTGCCACTGAGATGCAACCCCCCTCTCAGGACACAGGCACTACCGTCTCCTGGCCTGCACCCACACCCTCACCTCCGCTGTCTTCGGCCCCATCCAGCAGTGTAGCTCAGCGCACCGTCCAGCCGTCGCTTGCGCAACTGTTGGAGCGCAAGCGCAAGTACGCCGCCACGCACCCGCACGCTCAAACGTTAACCGTCCGCATAGCAAAATTCATCAGCCTTGAGATGCTGCCGTATAGGGTTGTGGAAACGGAGTCCTTCAAAAGTATCATGGAGGCGGCGGCCCCGCGCTACTCAGTTCCCAGTCGCCACTACTTTTCCCGATGTGCCGTCCCAGCCCTGCACGACCACGTCTCCCGCAACATTGTACGCGCCCTCACCAACGCGGTTACTGCCACGGTCCACTTAACTACGGACACGTGGACAATCACAGGCGGGCAGGGCCACTACATCTCCCTGACGGCACATTGGGTGAATTTAGTGGAGGCTGGGACAGAGTCAGAGCCCGGGACCGCTCACGTCCTACCCACCCCCAGAATTGCGGGCCCCAGCTCTGTGGTGGTATCTGCGGAGGTGTATGCTTCCTCCACTAAAGCACCCTCCTCCTCCTCCTCCTCCTCCTCCTCCTCTGTCTCGCAATCAAGATGTGTTAGCAGCAGCATGTCGCCAGCAGTCGGTGTCGCGCGGTGTGGCAGCACAGCGGTGGGCAAGCGTCAGCAGGCCGTGCTGAAACTACTCAGCTTAGGCGATAAGAGGCACACGGCCCACGAACTGCTGCAGGGTCTGACACAGCAGACCGACCGCTGGCTTGCGCCGCTGAGCCTCCAACCGGGCATGGTCGTGTGTGACAACGGCCGTAACCTGGTGGCGGCTCTGCAGCTCGGCAGCCTCACGCACGTGCCATGCCTGGCCCACGTCTTTAATTTGGTGGTTCAGCGCTTTCTGAAAAGCTACCCACGCTTGTCAGACCTGCTCGTAAAGGCGCGCCGGCTCTGCGCACATTTTCGCAAGTCCCACACGGACGCTGCCACCCTGCGCACCCTGCAACATCACTTTAAGCTGCCAGTGCACCGACTGCTGTGCGACGTGCCCACACGGTGGAACTCTACGCTCCACATGTTGGCCAGGCTCTATGAACAACGTAGAGCTATAGTCGAATACCAACTCCAACATGGGCGGCGCAGTGGGAGTCAGCCTCCTCAATTCCTTTCAGAAGAGTGGGCCTGGTTGGCAGACATCTGCCATGTCCTTGGTAATTTTGAGGAGTCTACCCAGGTGGTGAGCGGCGATGCTACAATCATTAGCGTCACCATTCCTCTGCTATGCATCTTGAGAAATTCCCTGCAAACCATAAAGGCAGCTGCTTTGCGCTCGGAAACGGGGGCGGGGGAAGACAGTCTGCCGCTGGATAGTCAGGGCACCCTCCTGTCTATTTCTCAGCGCGTACAGGAGGAGGAGGAGGAGCATGAGGAGGATGAGGAGGAGGGGGAAGAGACAGCTTGGGCCGCTGCTGACGGTACACCGGCTGATTGCCTGTCATCCTTTCAGCGTGTATGGCCTGAGGAGGAGGAGGAGGATCCTGAAAGTGATCTTCCTAGTGAAGACAGCCATGTGTTGCGTACAGGTACCCTGGCACACATGGCTGACTTCATGTTAGGATGCCTTTCTCGTGACCCTCGCGTTGCACGCATTCTGGCCACGACGGATTACTGGGTGTACACACTGCTCGATCCACGGTATAAGGAGAACCTGCCCACTCTGATTCCCAAAGAGGAAAGGGGTTCGAGAGTGTTGCTATACCACAGGACCCTTGCGGACAAGCTGATGGTAAAATTCCCAGCCGACAGCGCTAGTGGCAGAAGGCGCAGTACCGAGGGCAAGGTAGCAGGGGATGTGCGTAGATCGAGCAGCATGTACATCCCAGGCAGTGCAACAGTCTTTAAGGGCCTGGCCAGCTTTATGGCTCCCCACCAAGACTGTGTCACCGCTCCCCAGTCACGGCTGAGTCGGCGGGAGCACTGTAAAAGGATGGTGAGGGAGTACGTAGCGGATCGCACGACCATCCTTGGTCACGCCTCTGCCCCCTACAACTACTGGGTGTCGAAGCTGGACACGTGGCCTGAACTAGCGCTGTATGCCCTGGAGGTGCTTGCTTGTCCTGCGGCTAGCGTGTTGTCGGAGAGGGTGTTTAGTGCGGCTGGGGGAATCATCACAGATAAGCGTAGCCGCTTGTCAACCGACAGTGCCGACAGGCTAACACTCATCAAGATGAACAAAGGCTGGATTTCCCCAGACTTCTGTTCTCCACCAGCGGACAGCAGCGATACGTAAGCAATACGTAGGCTGCACCCGCGGATGGAAGCATCGTTCTCTCTCACCATCCAAAACGGGGACATTTCTGCTTCATCAATCTGTGTCTAATATTCCTCCTCCTCCTCCTGCTCCTCCTCCTGAAACCTCACGTAATCACGCTGAATGGGCAATTTTTCTTAGGGCCACAAGGCTCACTCAAATAATTTTTCTGAACAATTTTTATAAGTTTCAATGCGCTTAAAAGCGTTGGAACTTTAACTTGAACCAATTTTTCGTTACACTGGGCTGCCTCCAGGCCTAGTTACCACTTAAGCCACATTAACCAAAGCGATTAATGGGTTTCACCTGCCCTCTTGGCTGGCCATGGCCAATTTTTGGGATGTACATTAGTACTGTTGATACAGCAATTTTTGTGAGCCCTCGCCTACAGTGTAATCAAATTAATTTTTAGCCCACCTGCATTCCAGCTGACGTTACCTCAGCTGTGTTGGGCAATGCAATGGGATATTTTTGTGTACCGCCGGTGGGTTCCAGGGAGCCACCCATGCTGTAGGTGCACACAGAGTTTTTAATACATCTGTACACTTCTAAAGAACCCCAGTCTGACTGGGGCATGCAGTGTGGGCCGAAGCCCACCTGCATTACGCACGACATTACTACCTCAGCCGTGTTGGGCAATGCAATGTGATATTTTTGTGTACCGCCGGTGGGTTCCAGGGAGCCACCCATGCTGTAGGTGCACACGGAGTTTTTAATACATCTGTACACTTCTAAAGAACCCCAGTCTGACTGGGGCATGCAGTGTGGGCCGAAGCCCACCTGCATTACGCACGACATTACTACCTCAGCTGTGTTGGGCAATGCAATGGGATATTTCTATGTACCGCCGGTGGCTTCCTGGCACCCACCCAGGCAGTGGGTCCACAGGGAGTTTAACCTACATGTGTCCACTTCTAAAGAACCCCAGTCTGACTGGGGCATGCAGTGTGGGCCGAAGCCCACCTGCATTACGCACGACATTACTACCTCAGCTGTGTTGGGCAATGCAATGGGATATTTTTGTGTACCGCCGGTGGGTTCCAGGGAGCCACCCATGCTGTAGGTGCACACAGAGTTTTTAATACATCTGTACACTTCTAAAGAACCCCAGTCTGACTGGGGCATGCAGTGTGGGCCGAAGCCCACCTGTATTACGCACGACATTACTAGCTCAGCTGTGTTGGGCAATGCAATGGGATATTTCTATGTACCGCCGGTGGCTTCCTGGCACCCACCCATGCTGTCGGTCCACAGGGACTTCACAATAGGGAGTTGTACCTGCCTGTGTCTATGAATTAAAAAGCCCGGTCTAACTGGGGCATGCAGACACCTTGACAGAATGAATAGTGTGTGGCACATAGGTTCCCCATTGCTATGCCTACGTGTGCAGCTCCTGATGGCGGTGGCACAGGATTCTATTTCTCATTGCTTCTGTACAGCATTGTGGGCTATCGCCCCGCCCCTTTTAAAGAGGGTCGCTGCCTAGCCGTGCCAACCCTCTGCAGTGTGTGCCTGCGGTTTCTCCTCATGGCAGACGCACTTCTAAATAGACATGAGTGTGGCGTGGCATGAGGGCAGCTGAAGGCTGCGCAGGGACTCTTTGGTGTGCGCTGTGGGGGGGAGGGGGGGGGGCGGTTGGTCAGCATGTAACCCAGGAGAAGTGGCAGTGGAGTGTCATCCAGGCAGTGATTGTGCTTTGTTGTAGCTAGTGTGGTGCTTAGCAAAGGTATGCCATGCTAATGAGGGCTTTTCAGAAGTAAAAGTTGTTGGGAGGGGGGGGGGGCCCACTCTTGCCGGTATTGTGGCTTAATAGTGGGACCTGTGAACTTGAGATGCAGCCCAACATGTAGCCCCTCGCCTGCCCTATCTGTTTCTGTGTCATTCCCATCACTTTCTTGAATTGCCCAGATTTTCACACATGAAAACTTTAGCGAGCATCGGCGAAATACAAAAATGCTCTGGTCGCCCATTGACTTCAATGGGGTTCGTTGTTCGAAACGAACCCTCGAGCATCGCGGGAAGTTCGTTCCGAATAACGAACACCCGAACATTTTGGTGTTCGCTCATCTCTAGTGATGACCTATCCTCAGGACGCCTGATTTTGTAGGGACACCATGTATAATAGCAGCCTTAACTCTTGAGAAATTGTAGTTTTAATAGGGCTTGGGGGGGGAGGTCTAATACAACTTCATGATTTAATAAAATTGTGCAAATATCGACAATCATCTCTTCCCTATTTAACAATGTGATATTTAAATGTACAGTTAGTTATTGTAAACACAGAACACATCTGATATAATCCTGGAACTTGTATGTGACAATGCAATGATTTGACACTCAGATGTATTGTATGTAATCCCCTATAAATACATCCACAGGAGCAGTGGGGGAGACAGCACTACACGTGGCAGTCCAGCATGAAAACCTGGAAGCTACTGAAATACTACTGGAAGAAGCCCCTCAGCTAATTAATGAGCCAATGACTTCTAACCTCTATTACGGTAGATTTTGCACCAATTTTCTTTTATGGTGGTTTTTAAATTTCATTGTTTAGATTTCACTACACAAAGGTTATTATACAACTACACAGCTCAAGCGACCAAAGGATTATCTTCCTTCCCCTCATACAAGAATATCACCTCTCTTGTAATCAACAATGGATCTGACATTAATGCTATCAACAGATCTTTAAACTGTTCTGCCTCCTATGTACAAGAATATAACTACTATAATACTGCCCCCTATGTAAAAGAATATAAATACTATAATACTGCCCACTAAGTACAAGAATATAAATACTATAATACTGCCCACTAAGTACAAGAATATAACTACTATAATACTACCCCTATGTACAAGTATATAACTACTATAATACTGCCACCTGTGTACAAGAATATAACTACTATAATACTGCCCCCTGTGTACAAGAATATAACTACTATAATACTGCTCCTATGTACAAGAATATAACTACTATAATACTGCTCCCTATGTACAAAAAATATAACTACTATAATACTGCTCCCTATGTACAAGAATATAACTACTATAATACTGCCCCCTATGTACAAGAATATAACTACTATAATACTGCCACCTATGTACAAGAATATAACTAATATAATACTGCCTCCTATGTACAAGAATATAACTACTATAATACTGCCCCCTATATACAAGAATATATTTACTATAATACTGCCTCCTATGTACAAGAATATAACTACTATAATACTGCCCCCTATGTAAAAGAATATAAATACTATAATACTGCCCACTAAGTACAAGAATATAAATACTATAATACTGCCCACTAAGTACAAGAATATAACTACTATAATACTACCCCTATGTACAAGTATATAACTACTATAATACTGCCACCTGTGTACAAGAATATAACTACTATAATACTGCCCCCTGTGTACAAGAATATAACTACTATAATACTGCTCCTATGTACAAGAATATAACTACTATAATACTGCTCCCTATGTACAAAAAATATAACTACTATAATACTGCTCCCTATGTACAAGAATATAACTACTATAATACTGACCCCTATGTACAAGAATATAACTACTATAATACTGCCGCCTATGTACAAGAATATAACTACTATAATACTGCCCCCTATATACAAGAATATATTTACTATAATACTGCCTCCTATGTACAAGAATATAACTACTATAATACTGCCCCCTATGTACAAGAATATAACCATTATAATACTGCTCCCTATGTACAAGAATATAACTACTATAATACTGCCCCCTATGTACAAGAATATAACTACTATAATACTGCTCCCTATGTACAAGAATATAACTACTATAATACTGCCCTCTATGTACAAGAATATAACTAGTATAATACTGCTCCCTATATACAAGAATATAACCATTATAATACTGCCTCCTATGTACAAGAATATAACTACTATAATACTGCCCCCTATGTACAAGAATATAACCATTATAATACTGCTCCCTATGTACAAGAATATAACTACTATAATACTGCCCCCTATGTACAAGAATATAACTACTATAATTCTGCTCCCTATGTACAAGAATATAACTACTATAATACTGCCCTCTATGTACAAGAATATAACTACTATAATACTGCTCCCTATGTACAAGAATATAACTACTATAATACTGCTCCCTATATACAAGAATATAATTACTATAATACTGCCTCCTATGTACAAGAATATAACTACTATAATACTGCTCCTATGTACAAGAATATAACTACTATAATACTGCCCCCTATATACAAGAATATAACTACTATAATACTGCCCCCTATGTACAAGAATAAAACTACTATATTATTGCTCGTATGTACAAGAATATAACTACTATAATACTGCCCCTATGTACAAGAATATAACTACTATAATACTGCCCCCTATGTACAAGAATATAACCACTATAATACTGCCCCCTATGTACAAGAATATAACTACTATAATACTGTCCCACTGTACAGGAATATAACTACTATAATACTGCCCCCTATGTACAAGAATATAACTACTATAATACTGCCCCCTATGTACAAGAATATAACTACTATAATACTGCCCCCTATGTACAACAATATAACTACTATAATACTGCTCTTATGTACAAGAATATAACTACTATAATACTGCCCCCCTATATACAAGAATATAACTGCTATATTACTGCCTCCTATGTAGAAGAATATAAAGCTAGAATTGGTAATTATCTCCTGACTAATATCTACAGTATGTTTCTTTCAGGGCAGACGGCATTACATATAGCTGCTGTCAATCAAAACATAAACCTGGTTGTTGCATTGATAAACAGAGGAGCCGATGTCTGCTCACCTCGAGCTATAGGAACTTTCTTTGCAGCTAATGCTAAAAATCTCTTTTACTTTGGTGAGTAGAGCATTCCTGCAGCTGAGTGACTCTCTGATGATTCTCCTTATTATTATCATAGAATGGTAGAGTTGGAAGGGACATCCAGGGTTATCGGGTCCAACACCCTGCTCCGTGCAGGATTCACTAAATTATCCCAAACAGATGTTTGTTTGAAGACTTCCATTGAAGAAGAACTGACCACCTCACCACTTATTCCACTCATTGATCACCCTCACTGTCAAAAAGTTTTTCTAATATTCAATTTGTATCTTCTCCCTTTCAGTTTCATCCCATTGCTTCTAGTCTTTGCTTGTGCAATTGAGAATAGGGCTGATCCCTCCGCACTGTGACAGCCCTTCAGATATTTGTAGACTGCTATTAAGCCTCCTCTTAGCCTTCTTTTTTTGCAAGCTAAACATTCCCAGATCCTTTAACTGTTCCTCATAGGACATGATTTGTAGACCGCTCACCATCTTGGTAACTCTTCTCTGAACTTGTTTCAATTTGATCTAGACTCTATGCTTCTTTTAATACATCCCAGAAATGTGTTTGCCTTTTTGGCTGCTGCATCACATTGTTGACTCATGTTCAGTTTGTGATCTATTAGTATACCCAAGTTTTTTCACAAGTGCTGCCGCTTAGCTTAATTCCTGACATTCTGTATGTGCACTTTTCATTTTTCGTGCCCAGATGTAAGACTTTGCATTTCTTCCTGTTAAAGACCATTCTGTTAGTCACCACCCACTTTAAAAGATTTTCTATATCTGTTTGAATACTCTCTCTTCCCTAGTGTTAGCTATCCCTGCTAGCTTTGTGTCGTTGGCAAATTTGATCAGTTTCCCCTCCTCCAGATCATTTATAAAAATGTTGAACAACACTGGGCCCAGGACGGAGCCTTGTGGTCCCCACTTGACACATTCTTCTACTTGGATGTGCAGTCATTTATGACCACTCTTTGAGTACGATCGCTCAGCCAGCTGCAAATCCACCTATCCGTTGCCTTGTCATTCCCATATTTGGTCATTTTTTCAGTAAGTATAGTATGAGATACTTCGTCAAATGCTTTACTAAAGTCAAGAAATACTACATCTACCACATTTTCCTGATCAACCCAATTGATGTTTCTGTCATAGATGGAAATTAGATCTGTCTGATATGATTTGTTTGTTACAAACCCATGTTGGCTCTGGTTAATTACTCTATTCTCATCCAAGTACTTGCATACATGCTCTTTAATAATTTGTACAAAGATCTTTCCTGATATAGAAGTCAGCCTCACAGGCCTGTGGTTTCCTGGATCCACCTTCTTCCCTTTTTTGAATATAGGGACAACATTTGCCATTTTCCAATCTTCTAGGACTTCTCCTGTTCTGCAGGAATTTTCAAATATTATGGCAAGTGGTCCAGCAATTACCTCCGCTGCTTCCCATGTATCCTAGGATGTAATTCATCTGGACCTTGAGATTTGAATTCATTTAAGTTAGCTAAGTGTTCCCTCACCATCTCTCGGCTTATAGATAGCCTGCATTCTTTTATTCCCCCAATAGCACAGGGAAGATCAGTTGATGTTCCATCTACTTTCTGAGAGAAAACAGATACAAAATAGGAATTTAAAAGTTCGGCCTTCTCAACACCATTCTTAACCAATTCACCATTTTCATCTTGTAAGCATCCTATAGCATCTTTGACTTTCCTTTTGCTTTTGACATACCCCTAAAATCCTTATTTATTGCTTTTGGCCTTTCTTGCAAGCTTCAATTTATTATAAGCTTTAGCTTTTCTAATATGTGCCCTACAGTTTCTGCAGACCACATTATATTCTTCTTTGAATATTCCTTCCTCTTTCCATTTGATAAACATATTTTTGTTCCTCTTTAACATGTGTGCAAGTTCTGTGCTCATCCACCCTGGTCTCTTTAAATGCTTCCCATTCTTCCTTATTTTGGGGGGTTTAATGATTTTGCTTTGAGAATCTCATTTCACAATATTTTCCAACCTTCTTGGACATTTCTGTCCTTAAGAACATCCCGCCATTGTTACGCCTGTCAGCTCATAGTTAATTGTGCCAGCACACCTTGCTCTGTCCAGACGAGCCAGGGTTAACAGTTCCCGTGCTTTCTAGTCAGGTTAATTACCCTGCTATGTGTCTGAGAAGTGTGCTGGTGATTGACAGGTCTATCTAGCTATCGGCTCCTCCCGCCTTCCTATAAGATCCAGCTCATGCTGCCTGGGGGTGGCCGATTATTGTGCAGTTTTTAGTGACCTCAGAGTAGACCAGCTGCTCTGACCTGCCTAGTGTCGGTCCTGTACTTTGTATTATGTTTTTCAGTTTGCTAGCCAGTCTGCTGAGTAGTCCAGCTGCTCTGACCTGCTGGTATTCTGTCCCTGGTACCTTGTGCTTTTCCCTCAGTGTGCTAGCCAGTCTGCTTTGTTTTTATCCTGCTTCAGTCAGCTTGTCTGCTAGCCCTCGGTGTTATCAGCCAGGGTTTTCCAGTCTGTCTGGTTTGTATCCTGCTTCTGTCAGCTTGTCCACTAGCCCTTGCTGTTATCAGCCAGGATTTCCAGTCTGCCTTGTTTGGTATCTTGCTTCATGCAGCTTGTCTGTTTGACCTTGCTATTGTCTGCTTTACTCTCTGTTATCAGCCAGGCTTTACCATCTGCCTCTGTCCTGTTTGTACTGTTCATGTTGGTTCTTGTCATCTGCCTTTCCTGTCTGTCCTAGTGGGTGTAGTTTCTTGCATAGGTACGGCGGTCCCTGCCTGTCCCCTCTAGGAAGCGTAGTGTCAGAGCTGGCGGCCTGGACATGTCCACCATCAGGGCTATCTCAAGGAAGGGACAGTGGCGTGGGTGAAGATCAGGGAGCCCCACACCATGCATACCTAGGCACCCCACTAGTACCATAACAGCCATTGGATCCAACCTTGAGGTCTGAGTCTTCTCAGGTCTTCTACCCTTGTTATCCAAAATTCAAGATTAGCATGATCACTACCTCCTAAGCTCCCAGCCACCCTTACTTCCTCAACCATTTCCTCCCTATTGGTAAGAATTAGGTCCAAGATAGCAGATCTCCTTGTTTTCTCTTCTATATTTTCGAAGATAAAGTTGTCAGCAAGACCTGATAAGAATTTGCTGGACACATTACTTTTGCCTGAGATAGTTATAATTTCCCATGATCACTATGTCGTGCTTTTTTGAGAGCTTGGCCATCTGATGTCGAAAGAGTTCATCCATATCTTCTGCTTGTCCAGGTGGCTTATAGTAAATGCCTACAATGGTGTCCTTAATGTTTTTCTCTCCTTGTATTATTACCCAAACAGTTTCTACAGAACTACCATGCTCTGAAGCTTAAATCTCTGTGGTGATGAATGTTTTCCTAATTATACAACCCAACACCTCCTCCTCTTTTTTTAGGTCTGCTTCTTATAAAAAGATTCTATCTTTCAAGTCTTGTATTCCAATCTTGTGTATCATTTCACAAGGTTTCCATGATGCCTATGACCTCATATTTCTCTTCCTGTGTCAGGAGCTCCAATTCCCCTTGTTTGTTTCACATGCTCTGGGCATTTGTGTAGAAACATTTTAGTTTGTGATCGGTGTCTCTTGCTCCTCTATGTTCGTTCTGAATTTTTTGTCTTTGTTCTTCCTTTCCATTTTTAATTGCAAGGTTCTCCATTGTATGCATTAGCTGTATATTCTTACCTGGGCTTTCACTTCTCTTCCAGTGTTGTTCTAGTCTAAAGCTCTCCAGATGAGTGTAGCAAGGCACCTGCCAAATATATTCTTACCTGTTTTTGTAAGGTGCAACCGGGTATAACAAGTAGTCCATCATATAGATAATTCACTCCATGGTCTAAAAATCCAAATCTTTACTGACAGCACCATTTATGTAGCCAGTTGTTCACCTCTAGAATCCTGTATCACCTCCTTATTCCATGGCCCTCCACTGGGAAGATGGATGAGAAGACCACCAGTGCTTCTAGTTCCTTCACTTTCTTTTTGAGTTCTTCAAAGTCCCTGCAGATAGTTGAAAGGTCCTTTTTTGTAGTGTAATTTTTACCTACATGTCTTAGTAGGAATGGGTGATGTTCTGTAGGACTGAAGAGTCTTGATACCTTATCAGACCCATCTTTGATTTTTGCACCTGGAAGACAGCACACCTCTCATGAGGTTGTCAGGTCTGCATTATCTTAGTTTCATACTATTTTGGATCAACAAAACAAGAAGTTTTGAGCAGCTGACATGGAGCAGCAACATGCATGCTCAACTACTGCTCCTTTCATGCGGGGGTGGGGAGGCTTTGAGACTCCTGTTCTCGGGATTGGTGGGGGTCCCAGCCATCAGACCCCCCCCCCCCCCCAATCATAAAGTTATCCATTATTACGTGGATAGGGAATAACTTTGTAACCTGACACAGCACCTTTAACACAAGGATTAAAAATTTGCTCCTGTATGTTCTAGGCGAGCACATACTGACCTTTGCAGCATGTGTAGGGGACATTGAGATTGTGAAGATACTTCTAGATCATGGAGCTGATCTCCAGGCCAAGGACTCTTGGGGTAAGTATGTTTTGGTTTCTGGAACTCTGACTATAAGTAGAATGTTGGTCATTATTAATATCTAATAAGTTGGTTGAAACAGTCAGTGACTCTAGTCCCTCTCCAGAATGTCCTCTCTTTTATCACAGTCCGCAGTCTTCTAAATTAGGCATTCTAGTTGGCTCTATTCATATTGCTGTGGGTCACCACACTTAAAATAGCTGATCTTCCCAACTCTATCATAAACTCTGCCATGTTTTTTTTTTTTTTTCATTGCAGAGAGGTAATAAATTGTGGTTAGACGCTTCAGAAATCCAGCATGCCCAATACCCCTGACATCCATCATAAGGTCTGAATTAAGAGAGCGCCATACACATTAGATCATCAGCCGATCCTGCCGGAATCACGTTTGGTTGACTTTCATCTAATGTGTATACATTTCTTAAATTTCCAGCTTAAATTTCTTATTTAAAGTGAGACTGTGCATTGGTAGTCCAAGGCATTACATGCTGCTCTGATTGGCCAGTGATACTCACATGACCAACACTAGCCAATCAAAGCAGCATGTAATGTCTTAGACTACCAATGTACTAGTAATGCACAGTGTGCATCAGTCAGAGAAGCAGTGTGCCATCTTGGTTTGTCTTGACCAGAGGATTGTTCTAACATCTCCACTTTGGCTAGCAGATACCTTAGAGGTTTGGTATAGCATGTGTGGGGCTCTTATAGAAGATGGTACATTTCAGAAGCTCCTGCCAAACTCTCACAGGTGGCAGGTACCATATAATGAATGAGGATTTTAACAACTTAAAGGGTCACTCCATCTAAAATACATTTTTCCACCCTTGCCCCCTGCACTCGATTGCCTGTCACACTCTTGCAGTCTCCTTTGTGTATTGAAGTCACCTCTATGTAGTTCAGCTCAATATCTGATACTTATCAAGCATCATCTTAATGATAAGAGTTTTTACTTTCAGTTTCATATCAATTCCATGATGCATCAGCACAGCATTAGCTAGAGGATATACCATTTGTGCCTGCTGGGGAGATAGTTTAATTATCATTTCCTTATATATTCACGTAAATAAGCTGCTAACCATAAATATACAGTCAGGAGAATGAGCTATGATCTTCTCTATTATTCCTGTGTGACAGGAGCAGTGAGATCATCATCAGCAACTGTAATAGGAGTGACTGTGACCC
Source organism: Eleutherodactylus coqui (assembly GCF_035609145.1). Lineage (NCBI taxonomy): Eukaryota > Metazoa > Chordata > Amphibia > Anura > Eleutherodactylidae > Eleutherodactylus > Eleutherodactylus coqui. Next base: position 270,942,241 of record NC_089840.1, on the reverse strand, counting down.
CCTCTTGGCAGTTTATATGGTACACTCCATGTAATAGCATCACACAGACTGAGAAACTGACTACTTTCAGACCCCAAGTAGATCTGAGGTGGTCAGAATTGACATCACATGACCATCTGAGGAAAAAGAGGCCAGGAGTTTCAGACAAAAAGGAATATCTAACCAAAGTAGCACTAGCTGACTTATATAATAGCTACAAAATGAATGAAAAAAATCACTGAAGGGGCCCTAAAAAGACCAGCAATTTCTCAAATTTCCCTTTACATTGTTTCATCCTCGCTTTTCAAGAGTTATAACTTTTTAAATTTTCCTGTCGACTTAGGCCTTAGTCAGACGGGCGTTTTTTGCCGCGATTTGCGGATCGCATGACGGATGCGCATCCGCAAATCGCGTGACCGGTGCGCGCAAGTCGCCCGCAAATCGCCCGAAAATCTGCTCCTAGCCGCGTTTCATTAGAAACGGGCCGGAGCTGTCCAGCGCATTGCATTCAATGGAGACGGCAATACAGCCGTCTCCATTGAAAGCAATGCGCTGCGGGCGAGCCCGGGATGAATTGTCGGTAAGGGCTTAAATATATAAGCCCTTACCTGCAATCCATCCTAAAATGTGTTAAAATAAAAAAAAAAATTGCATTCTCACCTTCTGCCTGCAGCTCCGGGCAGCCGTCCTGCAGTGGGTGTGAAGGGGGTGTGAGTCAGACCTGCCCCCTGATTGGCTCAGCGCTGAGCCAATCAGAGGCATGCCTCACTCACACCCATTCATGAATTCATGAATGGATGTGAGTCAGACCTGCCCCTGATTGGCTCAGCGCTGAGAGGCAGCAGTCACTCACCCATTCATGAATTCATGAATGGGTGTGTGAGTGAAACCGGCCTCTGATTGGTCAGGCTGTGACCAATCAGAGCAGATCATTCAGCAGGCGGGGATTTTAAAGCCCCGCCGGCTGAATAGTGCCGAGAAGCAGTTCAGGAGAACTGACAGCGGCCGCGGCTGGACTCCGGCTGCAGCGGAAAGGTGAGTATACAATTTTTTTTTATTTTAACACATTTTAGCATGAATTGCAGGGAAGGGTTTATATATTTAACCCCTTCCCGACAATTAACCCCGCGCACGCCGGCAGCCCATTGCTTTCAATGGAGCGGCTGTATTGCCGCTCCATTGAATTCAATGGGCAAACATCGTTCTTCTCTACCACAGCTGTTACAGCTGTGGCAGAGAAGAATGATTTGTCTTCTATATGTTCTCAATGGGGTCGGCGCTGCTGCCGCCGGCCCCATTGAGCGCATATACAGAAGCGAACAGGAATCGCAGATCGCAGATAGGTGCGATCTGCGATTTTTTGTTCTATAATTTTTCGGACGAGCGCATAAAAAGCGCTCATGTGTCCGATACCATTGCGAAGCAATGGTTTTTAAAAATCGCCGGACGCATGCGCATGCGCAAATCGCGGCAAAAAACGCCCGTCTGACTAAGGCCTTAGCCATATGAGGGCTCTTTTTTGCAGGATGTAAGCTATTTTAAATAGTATTATTTAATGCACTATATAATGTATTGAAAAACTTTTACAAATTTTTAAGGGTGATGCAATAGAACAATAACTATAATTGTGCCATTGTTTTTTGTGGTTTATCTTTATGGTGTTCACAGTGCAGCAAAAATTATACATCAACTTTATTCTGTGAATCAAGGTTGGCAAGACCAAATTTATACCGTTTTCTTATTTTTTTTTTACTTAAAAAAATAAAATAACATTTTCTTTTGAAAAATTGCTTGCCATCGCCATATTTTGAGACCCCTAATTTTTGTTTTTCAGTTGAAGGGTTTATATATCGTCTCATTTTTTGCAGGATTACCTGTACTTTTTACTAGTTGTAAAACCTGTAGTTGGTAGTATTTTGGGGTAAATGCAATTTTTGATCACTTTTTATTCAATTTTTTTAGACTGGGTGCCACAAAAAACACAATTCTGGCAACATTTACCATGTAGAAGTCGTGATAAAGTTAAATATATAGTTTAAGATATAGTAATGATTTTGTTTAATACTTTGGACTTTTAGAAATGCGGTGATCCAAATTAGGTTTATTTTTTCTTTTTTTTTTATATGAAAAATGGGAAGAAATGTTTTAACTTCTAATACAAATGTTTATTATTTTAATTTTTTTTATTAAACTTCTTAAAACTTTTTTTTAGTCTTCATTTCGAAATGGAATTTGAAATTACTTGATATCTTCTACAATATACTGCAATACTTCTATATAGCAATATATTGTGCATTTCAGTGTTTGTCTATTAAGCCCTGCCACAGGGCTTAATAGACTTCAATATATACCAGCCCTGGGAGCCTTCACTAGGCTTGGTGCTGCCATGTGATATCATTGGTACCCTGCAATTGTATGGGGGGGGGGGAGCAATGGGGAACCTGAGGTCTATCTCTCTCCAGCTAGCTGCTTAGATGTGCTGTCAACTTTGACAAGAACATATAAGTAGTTACTAATTAACAACCACAAATCAGATTAGCTCAGATCATGACTGCTATAGGCGAGTGTCAGTTGCCATAAACAGCTGGCGCCTGCTGGAAATGGAGTGGGCTCGCGGTGGTCATTGTGAAGTTCAGAAGAATCACTAAAATCCCAATAATAATATGCTTTTATGCATCGTAAATGAGCACATTGCAGTGATCTGGACTGGCACTACAGAATAAAAGTACTTTACCTGCAAGTTAAGAGCAAGTGTTCTAACTGCGAGTTCATTTAACAAAGGGTAGTTATGCTGGACTTCATTTATTAAGAAGAGGGAGTCAGGATAGGAACTAAAGAGTTAAGGATGTTTAGGCACAGTCGTAAATCAATTAGTTAGCAGAGCTGTGACAGGCTCCCTGAGAGGAAAAAATGAGAGGGCTTCTTTCAGCTTATTTCCTATGGTGCAGTTGTTTATGATAAAACAGTGTTAGAAGATGGAAGGGAAGAGCAGTGGGCAGTATGAAGTGAGACAGTGAAGCGCTCACTCGGAGGGGAGAGAGAGGAGCTGAGATGGACACAAGAGAGGAAGTGAATAGTCATGTGAAGACCCAGCTTCTTCCTTCTCCTCTGTCCTGCTGTAATTAGAAACACGTTATATAAACTTTCAAGAAATCCTGTGTGCAGGTGCTCATAAATTACCGTAATGATGAGAGAGGCTGTTTGTTTTTCCAAATCTGATGTCCATTCAAGCCAGTGCTGCTTTCTACCGGACGCCAACTTCAGACATGAAGTAGGGAATCTTCATAGAAGTTTGTGAGTACTAAAGAAAACTTGAGCACAGTGTTTCAGGAATGGCAAAACTGTTGGTGAGGTTTATAAGGGGTATTTCTTGGCAGTTCTCTTTTTATAGCTCTTCCGTAGCTCAAATGTTGCCTCCTCAAAGGTTGTTTATCTGTGTGTAAAGTGTTAAACAGTATATATGCAAGCTGTATATGCAATTTCTGGAGCTTGATCTTAATACAGACAACCACGGGTCTGAAAGTAAATGGTATGCCTGTCATTTACCTATACACGTGTGTTAGCCTTATTTCGCTACCAAGCGCTAATAATCCTGGTGCTGGTGTAACGATCACCAAGCTGTTAGTCGCCCAGATCCTGTTATATACCTTCAATGGTGCGCAAGATTACAAAGAGTGTGCTGCACTCATTGCCACCGTGACACAGCTCCTCAGTCGCATCTTAGTAACCGCTCAGAGAGTGTAGGTCTCTTCCCACTTGTCGCCCGTTGCAACATCATGTTTTTAGTTTTAACCTCCAATATGTTCCTCTGTCCTAACTGTTAGGTGCATTAGTTTGCTTCTGGTTATTATGGTGTTTCAGTAGTCTTTATGCTCCTTCTAGGTAACACTGTTCTACACATCCTTGTCCTTCAACCCAACAGAAGTCTTTCTTGTCAGATATTTGATTTCCTCATATCACAGGATTGTGGAGAAACTCTAACTGACATTCCAAACGCACAGGGACTTTCACCACTGAAATTGGCCGCCATTGAAGGAAATGTGGTTGTGAGTTTGTGTTTTTTTTTTCTTTTTCTCATCATATGTGTTCCATCTTATCTGAGAAAGCTTTCTCACACAATTGATTTCCTGTGCATCAACACACTACAGATGTTCCAGCATTTACTTCAGAAGAAGAGGAAAATACAGTGGACATTTGGTACTGTCAACAACACGATGTATGACATGTCTGAATTTGATTCTTATAGAGGTCAGCAGTCAATGCTTGAGTTAATTGCATCATCTAACAAAAGCCAGGTAAGAAATAGAAAGTATACTAGTTATAGCAACTAACATTCATTGCTACCAAAAAGCACACACCTTGTTTAGTATTCTCTATACTGACCTTGTACAATGGAAGTGTAGTCTATATTATATATTACAACATAATGTTGTAATAGTATATAACTGTTGTAATACTGTTCCCCTATGTGCAAAAATATAACTACTATAACACTGCTCCTATGTAAAAGAACACAGCTACCATAATGCTACCCAGATGTACAAGAATATAACTACTAAAATACTGCCCCCTATGTACAAGTCTAGATGATGCGAGGTAAATATCCCCCTCTACTCTTCCTTAGTCAGACCTCATCTGCAATACTGGGTCCAGTTCTAGGCACCCCACTTTAAAAAAGACATAGACAAACTGGAGCAAGTTCAAAGAAGAGTTACCAAGATGGTGGGCGGTCTGCAAATCCTGTCCTATGAGGAACGGTTAAAGGATCTGGGAATGTTTAGCTTGCAAAAAAGAAGGCTGAGAGGAGACTTAATAGTTGTCTACAAATATCTGAAGGGCTGTCACAGTGCAGAGGGATCAGCCCTATACTCATCTGCACAAGGAAAGACTAGAAGCAATGGGATGAAACTGAAAGGGAGGAGACACAGATTAGATATTAGACAGTGAGGGTGATCAACGAGTGGAACAGGTTACCATGGGAAGCGGTGAGTTCTCCTTCACCGGAAGTGTTCAAACAACGTCTGGACAAATATCTGCCTGGGATGCTTTAGTGATCCTGCACTGAGCAGGGGGTTGAACCAGATGACCCTGAAGGTCCCTTCCAACTCTAACATTCTATGATTCTAAGAATATAACTAGTATAATACTGCCCCCTATGTACAACAATATAACTAGTATAACACTGCACTCTAGGTACAAGAATATAACTACTATAATACTGCCCCTATGTACAAGACTATAACTAGTATAATACTGCCCTCTAGGTACAATAATATAACTAGTATAATACTGCCCCCTATGTACAAGAATATAAGTACTATAATACAGTCCTCCAATGTACAAGAATATAACTACTATAATACTGCCCCCTATGTACAAGAATATAACTACTATAATCCTGACTTCTATGTACAAGTATATAACTGCTATAATACTGCTCCTATATAAAAGAATATATCTACTATATTACCCCCTATGTACCAGAATATAACTTCTATAATACTGTCTGCTATGTAAAATAATAATAATCTCTATTTGTATAGTGCCAACTTATTCCGCAGCCCCCTATGTACAAGAATATAACTACTATAATACAATCCTCCTATGTACAAGAATATAACTACTATAATATTGCCTCCTATGTACAAGAATATAACTACTATAATACTGCCCCCTATGTACAAGAATATAACTACTATAATACTGCCTCCTATGCACAAGAATATAACAATTATAATACTGACTTCTATTTACAAGAATATTGATAGTATGATACTGCTCCTATGTAGAAGAATATAACTACTATAATAAATACCTCCTATGTATAAGAATATAACTACTATAATACTGCCCTCTATGTACAAGAATATAACTACTATAATACTGCCCCCTATGTACAATATATCACTAGTATAATACTGCTCCTTATGTACAAGAATATAACTACTATAATACTGCCCCCTATGTACAAGAATATAACTACTATAATACTGCCCCCTATGTACAAGAATATAACTACTATAATACTGCTTCCTATGTACAAGAATATAACTACTATAATATTGCCTCCTATGTACAAGAATATAACTACTATAATACTGCCTCCTATGCACAAGAATATAACAATTATAATACTGACTTCTATTTACAAGAATATTGATAGTATGATACTGCTCCTATGTAGAAGAATATAACTACTATAATAAATACCTCCTATGTATAAGAATATAACTACTATAATACTGCCCTCTATGTACAAGAATATAACTACTATAATACTGCCCCCTATGTACAAGAATATAACTACTATAATACTGCCCCCTATGTACAAGAATATAACTACTATAATACTGCTTCCTATGTACAAGAATATAACTACTATAATACTGCCTCCTATGTACAAGAATATAACTACTATAATACTGCCCCTATGTACAAGAATATAACTACTATAATACAATCCTCCTATGTACAAGAATATAACTACTATAATATTGCCTCCTATGCACAAGAATATAACAATTATAATACTGACTTCTATTTACAAGAATATTGATAGTATGATACTGCTCCTATGTAGAAGAATATAACTACTATAATAAATACCTCCTATGTATAAGAATATAACTACTATAATACTGCCCTCTATGTACAAGAATATAACTACTATAATACTGCCCCCTATGTACAATATATCATTAGTATAATACTGCTCCTTATGTACAAGAATATAACTACTATAATACTGCCTCCTATGTACAAGAATATAACTACTATAATACTGCCCCCTATGTACAAGAATATAACTACTATAATACTGCCCCCTATGTACAAGAATATAACTACTATAATACTGCTTCCTATGTACAAGAATATAACTACTATAATACTGCCCCTATGTACAAGAATATAACTACTATAATACTGCCCCCTATGTACAAGAATATAACTACTATAATACTGCCCCCTATGTACAAGAATATAATCACTATAATACTGCCCCCTATGTACAAGAATATAACTACTATAATACTGTCCCCTATGTACCAGAATATAACTACTATAATACTGCTCCTTATGTGCAAGAATATAACTACTATAATACTGCTCCTTATGTGCAAGAATATAACTACTATAATACTGCTCCTTATGTACAGGAATATAACTACTATAACACTGACCCCTATGTACAAGAATATAACTACTATAATACTGCCCCCTATGTACAAGAATATAACTACTATAATACTGCTCCTATGTACAAGAATATAACTACTATAATAGTGCCCCTATGTACATGAATATAACTACTACAATACTGCTGCTATGTACAAGAATATAACTACTATAATACTGCCCCCTATGTACAAGAATATAACTACCATAATACTGCCCCCTATGTACAAGAATATAACTACTATAATACTGCCCCCTATGTACAAGAATATAACTACTATAATACTGCCCCCTATGTACAAGAATATAACTACTATAATACTGCTGCTATGTACAAGAATATAACTACTATAATACTGCCCCCTATGTACAAGAATATAACTACTATAATACTGCTCCTATGTACAAGAATATAACTACTCTAATACAGCCCCCTATGTACAAGAATATAACTACTATAATACTTCCCTCCTATGTACAAGAATATAACTACTATAATACTGCCCCCTATGTACAGGAATATAACTACTCTAATACTGCCCCCTATGTACAAGAATATAACTACTATAATACTGCCCCCTATGTACAAGAATATAACTACTATAATACTGCCCCCTATGTACAAGAATATAACTACTATAATACTGCTGCTATGTACAAGAATATAACTACTATAATACTGCCCCCTATGTACAAGAATATAACTACTATAATACTGCTCCTATGTACAAGAATATAACTACTCTAATACAGCCCCCTATGTACAAGAATATAACTACTATAATACTTCCCTCCTATGTACAAGAATATAACTACTATAATACTGCCCCCTATGTACAGGAATATAACTACTCTAATACTGCCCCCTATGTACAAGAATATAACTACTATAATACTGCCCCCTATGTACAAGAATATAACTACTATAATACTGCTCCCTATGTACAAGAATATAACTACTATAATACGGCAACTGTTTTCAGTGAGTGTTTGTTTTTATTTCCCTTTCTGTGATACATTTATATTAGTGTAGGGCTCACAAAACAATAGGAGCCTGGACGATTAGCTTGTGAGCTCAAGTATTTTGGCCAAACTCAAACTAATACCTTGCATTTATTAAAGGAGATGTCTCGAGGAAGCAGTTAAATTTTTTTTTTGCCCAGTCCCCCCCATTAAGTACACATTACTAAGCCCCCCTGTAAATGACATTTCTAGCTAGTTTGTACTTACCGTTCCAGCGTTTCAGCAACTTATAAAAGTTTTCTCAAGATGGCCGCCGGCTCTTTCCCCGTCGCTCGCTGCAGCCCGACGTGCGCGCTCCCGAGACGCCGCCAGCTGTGTCTCCATGGCAACCGGACGCATCGCAGCCGCCGACCAGACGCCCCGCAGCCGCCGACCAGACGCCCACCAGACGCCCACCAGACGCCCACCGCCAGGCAGCAGGTAACCGGCGCTAGCCCCCGGCTCCCCAGCGCTAGACCCTCAGCCCAGGTGAAGGCCCCGGAGCCCAGCGCTAGGTTCCGGAGCCCAGCGCTGGTTCCCCCGGCCTAGCGGCAGCCCCCCCCGGCCTAGCGGCAGCCCCCCCCCGGCCTAGCGACAGCCCCCCCGGCCCAGCGCTAGTTCCCCCATCACAGCGGCAGCCCCCCCCCGGCCTAGCGACAGCCCCCCCGGCCTAGCGACAGCCCCCCCGGCCTAGCGACAGCCCCCCCGGCCTAGCGGCAGCCCCCCCCGGCCTAGCGGCTGCCCCCCCGGCCTAGCGCTAGTTCCCCTATCACAGCGGCAGCCCCCCCCGGCCTAGCGACAGCCCCCCCATCGCAGCGACAGCCCCCCCCGGCGCAGCCCGGCGCAGCGGCAGCCCCCCCCATCGCAGCGACAGCCCCCCCCGGCGCAGCGCTAGTTCCCCCCCGACCCATCACTTACCTGGGACGCTTCTCGGGGCTGCTGGGCAGGGCTGGGCTTCTCCGCTGGGCAGCTCCAGTTTCTGCACCTTCCTCTAACAGAGGAAGGTGCAGAATGGCCGCTGCAGCGCGCTTCCGAGCAGAAGAGCTGTAGCGGGGAGCACACTGAAGCGGCTCGTGCTGAATAGAGAAGACCGGACTGCGCAAGCGCGTCTAAAAAAGCAAGCTGCCAGCGAATTTAGACGGAACCATGGCGACGAGGACGCTAGCAACGGAGCAGGTAAGTGGAATAACTTCTGTATGGCTCATATTTAATGCACAATGTACATTACAAAGTGCATTAATATAGCCATACGGAAGTGTATAACCCCACTTGGTTTCGCGAGACCACCCCTTTAAGTAATATTCACATGCAGTGCAGCTTTTAAACGCCGGGGTAGCTCAGGGTGACAATACCAATGTGGATCACTTTTTGAGGTGCAGGGCAGCCCGCCGAACCTATTAGGAGGCTGTGTGGGTGGCTGTCTCATCAGTGTCCTCTACAGGTGTAACTAGCTGCCTCATTTGGCAGTTTGGGCGGCCTGCATGCTGAGGTTGTGCACATATTTACCCTCCTGTATCAGTAAGTATATGGTCGTTTTCAGTGATTGTTTGTGTTTATATTTCCCTTTCTGTGATACTCCTATGTACAAGAATGTAACTACTGTTATACTAACCTATCATTAGGTTTACTACACTCTAGAAACACTATAGTGGGACTTAAAATTAAATGCTACAGCCAACCTCTTACTTGCCCTGGTAATATGTTTATTTGGCAGTCATCATATCTTTTATCTCATAGGCTTATCAAATTCTGAACATTTCTCCAGTTAAGGAGTTACTGCAAAAGAAATGGCACTCTGAAGGGCGTCCATTTACCTGGCAGTTGGCCTTTGTCTATTTTTTATATATGATCTGTGTCTCCCTATGTTGTGCCAACCGTCCCCTGAAGAATCGAGAAGACAACATCACAAACCCCAGAGACATGACCTTACTTGTTCAGAAACCCCTGAAGGTGGGTCAAATAGGTTTTTCTTTTAGCAATAAATACCTACCGTAGGACAGATGTATTATGGTGTCCAACTGTCCCTGAATTGAGAACTGCCATAGTTGTTCTTCTATCTTAAAGCTTAAATACCACTTTAGGTACTAAGAGTAGTGGAGCACGTTCTGGCACCAAGAGAGTTTACCTGTCCCTAGCCCAATTATCGTGCCTGACAATACCTAGTATACCAAATTTGCATCCGTGACCATTTAAGTGGGTGACTACTGTGTAAATGCTGGTTTGGTAATAACCTGGTGTGATGCTTAGTAGGGTTACCTTGACCATCTCTTACTTGGAGTTTCTCTTCCATCCCTAGGAAGCTTATTTGACTTATGATGATCATCTAAGACTTGCTGGTGAAGTCATTTCGGTCATTGGAGCTGTTATACTTTTGCTGAGTGAGGTGAGCTTAGTTTCTGAATATGATGGAGCTAAGGGTCACTTTTCAAAAGACCACATACATCCCCTTTATATTTTCTTCCAAAACTTACCACATCATCTATAGGGTTTAACAGGTTATTTGTGCACACTTACCCCAGTTGAGACATTTACATTTCTACCTGGAAATTCCCAGGAGTGCCCCAAAATACCCATGTTTGTGGTAAATTTACATAAACCCCACCCCCTCATAGTTTATTTTGTGGGATTGTCCTGATAAAACTATTGCCAAGTACACTGAATGGTCACTGTATTAGAGACCCCCATTTAGTAGCTCATTGGACGTCCATTGGATTTCCAAATCACTTGGAAACCCTAATTGGAGCACCAGCATTGTATTCAACTGCCTGTTTTTCAGAATTATTCCTGACATCCTCCTCTGACCCCTTTCGGTAATGTTTCCATTCACAGGACCTCTTTTCACTTGATGTTTGCACATCCAATGAATAAATTAAATATGAAGGTGCACATAATCTATGGCTGTGACAATTAAAGTAACAGACACATGCTTCAGCACTCATGCATACTTAAAGGAAGTCTGTCATCTAAATTTGACCTAGTAACCCAATATACTGTTATGCATGCACTCTCATACGGAAACCAGCGTCACCTTTATCTTTTTCCAAAGTGTCTTCAATGCAAAGAAGTTTGTCCCATGCCATATGCTAATGAGCCCCAGACTGTCCAATGGGTAGTCTACCTCTGTCAGCAGTATTGGCCTCTTCTAGCATTTTCTGATAAAAGCTGCCCCCTTTCTTGCTGAATGACGCCTCCAGATCTTCCTGCTGGAGACGTTATACGTTTCACCTCCAATGCACCTGCACCGCACTGAGTGATCGGGCACATGTGCAGGGACTCGATCTCAGATCACGATTGACGTTATTACTCCGATCACGGATTGACGTTACACGCATGTGCCATCATCAGTGCGGTGCTAGCACATTGGAGGTGGAGCACATGTTATCTCCAGCTGGAAGAGCTGGAGGCATCACTCAGCATCAAAGAGGGTGGCTTTCAGCAGAAAAGGCTGGAAAAGACACGGACTGCTGGCAAAGGTGGATTACCCATCAGACAGTCCAGAGCTCATTAGCATATGGAGCAGGAGAATCTTATTCGCCAATATCTTTTCTTCGGAGACACTTTGGGAAAAGATAAAAGTTACGCTGGGTTCCTTATGACAGCACATACATAGCAGTAAATTGGGTTAATAGTCCAAATTTAGGTGACAGGCCTCCTTTAATATCTGCAGAAAAACTCACAACTGTTGTTTATACAAACCACATAAATATGCAAGATTCTTAGTGCATAATTTGATCAAATTATGTGGGCCCATCCGCCACGTCCAGGTGAACCTTAAGGGCGCCCACCCACTGGCGATTTTTTTTTCTTTGTGTTTTGCGTTTTTTCTCAAGAGCAATTAGAATTGAATGTACTCCTGTCCACTGGCGTTTTTTTTTGCGGTGCGTTGCGATTTTTAACATAGGAACTGTCAGTTGCATATGTGTCCTTATTTTTCTCCTAATGCACCCATGAGTGTCAATGGAAACTAATGGGAAAGGCGCGAAAACGCGGCGAAAACGCTGCGTTTTTCACGCACGAAAATCGCAAACACCAGTGGGTGGGCGCCCTTATGAATGGGTTTATGCAGATATTAAGTGTTTGGGCGCTGAAGCATGTATTTATTACTGGAATTGTTGCAACCATAATTTATGTGCATCTGCATACTTAATTTATCTGTTATATGTGTTTTTCATTGCATGTGTACTTGTGTAGGAGCGGATGCATACACATATCATGCACTCCATTTTTTCATCTGTCCAAGGTGGTTCAGTATATTCACGAGATATTCAGCTTTTCTATCCATGTGGAGGCTTTTTAGCCCAAAGAGAGGTGTCTATAGAGCTAGACAACTTTCCATTAAGGTTCGCCTGGACGTGGCGGGTGGGCTCATATAGTTTGATCATATTATGCGCCAATAACCCTGCGTTGTTTATGCAATTAAGATATTAAGTGTGTATGTGTGTGATCAGGCCTCGGAAGTCACTGAGATTACTAGAATTTCCCATCTAATGTGGATTCACACTGAAACTGATCCATGAAAAACTTGTCACGTGATTTTATGCTGCGCTCCGGATTCTAATTTCAATACCGGGAAGCACCAATCGTGAGCGAGCTAAGGGCTCCAATAAAGTAACTCTACTGTGTATGTTTGTGACCAACCCTGGAAACACATGTACTGGGGTCATGTTAGCACTTGGAACCACTGGAGCATAGATACATGCCCTTAAAGGGGTTGTCCCGCGGCAGCAAGTGGGTCTATACACTTCTGTATGGCCATATTAATGCACTTTGTAATGTACATTGTGCATTAATTATGAGCCATATAGAAGTTATAAAAAGTTTTTTACTTACCTGCTCCGTTGCTAGCGTCCTCGTTCCCATGGAGCCGACTAATTTTCGCCCTCCGATGGCCAAATTAGCCGCACTTGCGCAGTCCGGGACTTCTGCTCTCTTCAATGGAGCCGCTCGTGCAGAATGCCGGCTCCGTGTAGCTCCGCCCCGTCACGTGCCAATTCCAGCCAATCAGGAGGCTGGAATCGGCAATGGACCGCACAGAAGAGCTGCGGTCCACGGAGGAAGAGGATCCCGGCGGCCATCTTCACCGGTAAGTATAGAAGTCACCGGAGCGCGGGGATTCAGGTAAGCGCTCCGGTAAGCTTTCTTTAGGTCCCTGCATCGGGGTTGTCTCGCGCCGAACGGGGGGGGGGGGGGGGTTGAAAAAAAAAACAACCCGTTTCGGCGCGGGACAACCCCTTTAATTGGTCCAAAATTCATGCAAAGACTATAATTTTCTTTCAGCTCTCACATATTTACAGACATGGTTTGAAACACTTCATCGACCATACATTCTGGAGGGATCCATTCAACATAATCAGGTGAGATAATGTCTTATGGGGGTTGTCATATGTGCTATGAGAGATTTCCTATTAACTTTCTGTGATGATTCATTTTATAATATATCTTGGTATGAGCTGTTTGTTTTTCGGATACAGAGCTCACATCTGCTTGTTTCCTTTCAAACAGACATAGAATGAGTCCAGAGGGTTAATGGTACTCCTTATGGAGAGCAGCACAAGGGTGTAGGGATTTTTATAGGCCCTGCAGTGCACCCTGGGTAAAAGCTATGCAAATGAGTGATGGAATTATCCTCCACAGCACTACCTATGAAAACATAGTTACCCAATAGTCAATATCCAACCTTTTAAAAGGGATGCGAGCTATTTATTTATTACCCACCACCAAGCTGGAAACTCATTTTACTGATTTCAGAGGGATAGAAGGCTGAGTTGACCTTAAGCCGCTACCTGAACCATGTGGGGATTGAACTTGCAACCATCAGGTCGTGAGCGAGAGCTTAGGACTGCATTTCTGCTGCCTTAGCACTCTAAGCCTTGTGTGGCACAAGATTTATTTTCTTTATGTACATACAGCTGTTTCAGAGTTTTTGTCCTCCTCATCAGGGAAACAGCCATGGAGAATTGGGACTGTTTCCAACCACTGACACTTTTTACAAAATGTTTCCTATATTTACAGAATTTCCTGTTCTTGTCTGATCTTGGTTATCTTTGCTTTGCGTTTGACTGATTCAAAAGGAGAAGTTGTCCCCATGTGTGGGGCACTGGTACTGGGCTGGTGTTATGCCATGTACTATGCCCGCGCATTCCAAATGCTGGGACCTTTCACCATCATTATACGAAAGGTAAGATCATGTATGAAGTGCACAATATTGTGAATCTACTGTAAATCTCTGCATGTGCAAATTGCCATAAATTTAGGGGCCGGGGGTGGTGTCCACAGCAATCATAGTGGGTGTCAGCTTTATAATACCTCTGGCATTCTGCGTACTGCTTAGAATTGGAGATTACTCATATAATGGGGTTTTCTGGTAAATACTGTTGATGACCTGCCAACATGTCCCCACTACCATTTATTTCAGTGACAATAAAGCCGCCTCTGAGACGTTATGCCCAATGCACTAATAGCGGGCTGAGTGAACAGCTGATCACCAGAAATCCCAATTGGCGGATCCCTAGTGATGATCTATTGATGATTTATCCTTAGAATAGGTCAAGGATAGTTTTTGCCTCGAAAACCTCTTTAAACCCTTGAGTTCAATTAGTGACATTGGCATCTAAGTGATTTTATGGAGGAAGGGGGCTCACTCTGTCACCCCCTTTGACATCTGCAATGGGATCCCTGGATGATGATGAGTTTTTATGGCAGCTTGAAGCTTAAAGAAGGCCCATAGGTCTGCAATGTGTGTATAGGCTGCCTGTTAGTTTTACACTGTCTGTAACAATATACTGCAATGCAGAACTATTGCAGTGTATCATATAATCCACATATGTCAAACGCAAGGCCCATGAGCCGAATATCATTTCTTTTCTTCCACCTGTGCATGGTACAACTGCTCCTTGAGTCACGGAAAAAGGTGATTGCTATATTCTAGACTGTATAATAGACATAGTAAATGAACAAAGATCAAATGAAAAAAATCTAAAAAACTTCTATAACACAGCGAATGCAGAAAAAAAAAAAAAAAAAAAAAAAAAAAATATATATATATATATATATATATATATATACACATACATGTATATTGTGTTAATAATATAATTGTGTTATTTTGTTCATCTGTCTTCCAAAGAAAGCAGAAATGGAATGGAAGTTGATCAGTAGGTGTTACATACCCCAATATAGTTTTCGCTTTCTTGGCCCTCCTTCAACATTTTTGCTTTGGCTTGCAACTTGCGTTGGCATCGCATGTGAAAGGACTCCAGACTAGAGATGAGCGAGCACCGAAATGCTCGGGTGCTCGTTACTCGGGACGAACTTTTCGCGATGCTCGAGGGTTCGTTTCGAACAACGAACCCCATTGAAGTCGATGGGCGACCCGAGCATTTTTGTATTTCGCCGATGCTCGCTAAGGTTTTCATGTGTGAAAATCTGGGCAATTCAAGAAAGTGATGGGAACAACACAGCAACGGATAGGGCAGGCGAGGGGCTACATGTTGGGCTGCATCTCAAGTTCACAGGTCCCACTATTAAGCCACAATAGCGGCAAGAGTGGGCCCTCCCAAAAACTTTTACTTCTGAAAAGCCCTCATTAGCATGGCATACCTTAGCTAAGCACCACACTACCTCCAACAAAGCACAATCACTGCCTGCATGACACTGCACTGCCACTTCTCCTGGGTTACATGCTGCCCAACCGCCCCCCCTCCCCCCCACAGCGCACACCAAAGTGTCCCTGCGCAGCCTTCAGCTGCCCTCATGCCACACCGCCCTCATGTCTATTTAGAAGTGCGTCTGCCAGAGGAAAAGCAGGCACACACTGCAGAGGGTTGGCACGGCTAGGCAGCGGCCCTCTTTAAAAGGGGCGGGGCGATAGCCCACAATGCTGTACAGAAGCAATGAGAAATAGAATCCTGTGCCACCGCCATCAGGAGCTGCACACGTGGGCATAGCAATGGGGAACCTATGTGCCACACACTATTAATTCTGTCAAGGTGTCTCTGCATGCCCCACTCAGACCGGGCTTTTTAATTCATAGACACAGGCAGGTACAACTCCCTATTGTAAAGTCCCTGTCGACCGACAGCATGGGTGGCTCCCTGGAACCCACCGGCGATACACAAAAATATCCCATTGCATTGCCCAACACAGCTGAGGTAGTAATGTCGTGCTTAATGCAGGTGGGCTTCGGCCCACACTGCATGCCCCAGTCAGACTGGGGTTCTTTACAAGTGGAAACAGATGCATTTATAATTCCCTGTGGACCCACAGCATGGGTGGGTGCCAGGAAGCCACCGGCGGTACATAAATATATCCCATTGCAGTGCCCAACACAGCTGATGTAACGTCAGCTGTAATGCAGGTGGGCAAAAAATTAATTGGATTACACTGTAGGCGAGGGCCCACAAAAATTGGTGTACCAACAGTACTAATGTACCTCAGAAAAATTGCCCATGCCCAACCAAGAGGGCAGGTGAAACCTATTAATCGCTTTGGTTAATGTGGCTTAAGTGGTAACTAGGCCTGGAGGCAGCCCAGTTTAACGAAAAATTGGTTCAAGTTAAACTTTCAATGCTTTTAAGAGCATTGAAACGTATAAAAATTGTTTAGAAAAATTATATGAGTGAGCCTTGTGGCCCTAAGAAAAATTGCCCGTTCGGCGTGATTACGTGAGGTTTCAGGAGGAGGAGCAGGAGGAGGAGGAGGAGGAATATTATACACAGATTGATGAAGCAGAAATGTCCCCGTTTTGGATGGTGAGAGAGAACGTAGCTTCCATCCGCAGGTGCAGCCTACGTATTGCTTAGGTATCGCTGCTGTCCGCTGGTGCAGAAGAGAAGTCTGTGGAAATCCAGGCTTTGTTCATCTTTATGAGTGTAAGCCTGTCGGCACTGTCGGTTGACAGGTGGGTACGCTTATCCGTGATGATTCCCCCAGCCACACTAAACACACTCTCTGACAAGACGCTAGCCGCAGGACAAGCAAGCACCTCCAGGGCATACAGCGCGAGTTCAGGCCACGTGTCCAGCTTCGACACCCAGTAGTTGTAGGGGGCAGAGGCGTCACGGAGGACGGTCGTGCGACCGGCTACGTACTCCCTCACCATCCTTTTACAGTGCTCCCGCCGACTCAGCCGTGACTGGGGAGCCATAAAGCTGGCAAAGGCCTTGGAGAATGTTCCCCTGCCTGCGCTGTACATGCTGCCTGATCTCTGCGCCTCCCCTGCTACCTGGCCCTCGGAACTGTGCCTTCTGCCACTAGTGCTGTCGGATGGGAAGTTTACCATCAGTTTGTCCACCAGCGCCCTGTGGTATAGCATCATTCTCGAACCCCTTTCCTCTTCGGGAAAGAGAGTGCAAAGGCTCTCCTTATACCGTGGGTCGAGCAGTGTGTACACCCAGTAATCCGTAGTGGCCAGAATGCGTGTAACACGAGGGTCACGAGAAAGGCATCCTAACATGAAGTCAGCCATGTGTGCCAGGGTACCTGTACGCAACACATGGCTGTCCTCACTAGGAAGATCACTTTCAGGATCCTCCTCCTCCTCCTCCTCCTCCTCAGGCCATACACGCTGAAATGATGACAGGCAAGCAGCATGGGTACCGTCAGCAGTGGGCCAAGCTGTCTCTTCCCCCTCCTCCTCATCCTCCTCATGCTCCTCCTCCTCCTCCTGAACGCGCTGAGATATAGACAGGAGGGTGCTCTGACTATCCAGCGACATACTGTCTTCCCCCGGCTCTGTTTCCGAGCGCAAAGCGTCTGCCTTTATGCTTTGCAGGGAACTTCTCAAGATGCATAGCAGAGGAATGGTGACGCTAATGATTGCAGCATCGCCGCTCACCACCTGGGTAGACTCCTCAAATTTTCCAAGGACATGGCAGATGGCTGCCAACCAGGGCCACTCTTCTGTAAATAATTGAGGAAGCTGACTCACACTGCGCCACGCAAGTTGGAGTTGGTATTCCACTATAGCTGTACGCTGCTCATAGAGTCTGGCCAACATGTGGAGCGTAGAGTTCCACTGTGTGGGCACGTCGCACAGCAGTCGGTGCACTGGCAGATTAAACCGATGTTGCAGTGTCCGCAGGGTGGCAGCGTGCGTGTGGGATTTGCGGAAATGTGCGCAGAGCTGGCGCACCTTTCCGAGCAGGTATGACAAGTGGGGGTAGCTTTTCAGAAAGCGCTGAACCACCAAATTAAACACATGGGCCAGGCAGGGCACGTGCGTGAGGCTGCCGAGCTGCAGAGCCGCCACCAGCTTACGGCCGTTGTCACACACGACCATGCCCGGTTGGAGGCTCAGCGGGGCAAGCCAGCGGTCGGTCTGCTCTGTCAGACCCTGCAGCAGTTCGTGGGCCGTGTGCCTCTTCTCTCCTAAGCTGAGTAGTTTCAGCACGGCCTGCTGACGCTTGCCCACCGCTGTGCTGCCACGCCGCGTTACACCGACTGCTGGCGACGTGCTGCTGACACATCTTGATTGCGAGACAGAGGTTGCGTTGGAGGAGGAGGAGGAGGAAGGTGCTTTAGTGGAGGAAGCATACACCGCCGCAGATACCACCACCGAGCTGGGGCCCGCAATTCTGGGGGTGGGTAGGACGTGAGCGGTCCCCGGCTCTGACTCTGTCCCAGCCTCCACTAAATTCACCCAATGTGCCGTCTGGGAGATATAGTGGCCCTGCCCGCCTGTGCTTGTCCACGTGTCTGTTGTTAAGTGGACCTTGGCATTTACCGCGTTGGTGAGGACGCGTACAATGTTGCGGGAGACGTGGTCGTGCAGGCCTGGGACGGCACATCGGGAAAAGTAGTGGCGACTGGGAACCGAGTAGCGCGGGGCCGCCGCCGCCATCATGCTTTTGAAAGCCTCCGTTTCCACAAGCCTATACGGCAGCATCTCTAGGCTGATCAATTTTGCAATGTGCACGTTTAACGCTTGAGCATGCGGGTGCGTGGCGTCGTACTTGCGCTTGCGCTCAAACTGTGGCGCTAGGGACGTCTGGACGCTACGCTGAGAGACATTGCTGGATGGGGCCGAGGACAGCGGAGGTGAGGGTGTGGGTGCAGGCCAGGAGACGGTAGTGCCTGTGTCCTCAGAGGGGGGTTGGATCTCAGTGGCAGGTTGGGGCACAGGGGGAGAGGCAGTGGTGCAAACCGGAGGCGGTGAACGGGCATCGTCCCACCTTGTGGGGTGCTTGGCCATCATATGCCTGCGCATGCTGTTGGTGGTGCCTCCCCAGCTGATCTTGGCGCAACAAAGGTTGCACACCACTGTTCGTCGGTCGTCAGGCGTCTCTGTGAAAAACTGCCACACCGTAGAGCACCTTGACCTGTGCAGGGTGGCATGGCGTGAGGGGGCGCTTTGGGAAACAGTTGGTGGATTATTCGGTCTGGCCCTGCCTCTACCCCTGGCCACCACACTGGCTCGGCCTGTGCCCACACCCTGACTTGGGCCTCCGCGTCCTCGCCCGCGTCCACGTCCTATAGGCCTACCCCTACCCCTCAACATGGTGTATTACCAGTGATTTGATTTCCCAGGCAGGAAAGAAAGTGGCGCAAGCCTGCAGCCAAAATGCAATTTTTTCCCTTGTTTTTCAAAGGACAAGCCACACTGCGTGTATTCAATGAATACTACTAAGTTTAATAACTGTGTTGCGGCCCTGCAAAAGTGTCACAGAACTTTACTGTTGCAGAGTTATTAACTGTGGCAGAGCAGGTATTTCCCAGGCAGGAAAGAAATTGGCCCAAGGCTGCACTCAACCGTAGCTGGTTGCGTCTGATTTTATTACGTTCTCCACGCAGCACACACGTACCCAGAGCCCTGACGGCTGTCAGAGGCAGGGCAAATATACTTTTTTCCCTTTTGTTTAAAAGGATAGGCCCACTGCGTCTATTCACTGAATAATAATTGTAATAACTGTGTTGCGGCCCTGCAAAACTGTCACAGAACTTTACTGTAGCAGAGTTACTAACTGTGGCAGAGCAGGTATTTCCCAGGCAGGAAAGAAATTGGCGCAAGGCTGCACTCAACCGTAGCTGGTTGCGTCTGATTTTTTTACGTTCTCCACGCAGCACACACGTACCCAGAGCCCTGACGGCTGTCAGAGGCAGGGCAAATATACTTTTTTCCCTTTTGTTTAAAAGGAAAGGCCCACTGTGCCTATTCAATGACTGATAACTGTGTTGTGGCCCTGCCTACACAATTCTGTGCCTGTAGTATCAATGCAGGGTGCAATGCTCTGCACCGCCGATTTTGAGAAGAAAAAAAAAGGAACACAGCTAACAGCAGCCAGCACAGTACTGCAGATGGTTAAATGTGGCCCTAGAAAGGACTGTTGAGGTTCTTGAAGGCTACACTCACTCCTAACACTCTCCCTGCCTAAGCACCACTTCTGTCCCTAATGCCGGGTGCAATGCTCTGCACTGCCGATTTTGAGGAAAAAAAAAAATTTCTCCACTGCTAACAGCAGCCTGCACACTATTAGATGTGGCCCTGAGAAGGACCGTTGGGGTTCTTGAAGCCTACACTAACTCCTAACGCTCTCCCTACAGCAGCTCCAGCACGATACCACTGTCCCTCAGCTAACTCACAAGGCATGTGTGGCGAGCCACGGGAGGGGCCAACTTTTATACTCGGGTGACATCTGATCGCCCCAGCCACTCACAGCAGGGGGGTGGTATAGGGCTTGAACGTCACAGGGGGAAGTTGTAATGCCTTCCCTGTCTTTCAATTGGCCAGAAAAGCGCGCTAACGTCTCAGAGAGGAAACTGAAAGTAACCGGAACACCGCGTGGTACTCGTTACGAGTAACGAGCATCCCGAACACCCTAATATTCGCACGAATATCAAGCTCGGACGAGTACGTTCGCTCATCTCTACTCCAGACGCTTAGTGGTTTGTGACAGCAAGGTCCAAGTCTCTGAGCCGTACAATAATATTGGCATAATGCAGGTCTGGTAGAATCAAATCTTGGTCCTGAGTGTTATGTTCTGCCTCCCCCAGAGTTTATGCATGGACCTCATCGCCAAGGCTGCCATCGCTATTCTCCGCAGGATGTCCGGAAGCGCCCTCCTATTTGTGTGCTGAGCGCTTCCGAAGTACACAAACTCACTTCCAGAGGGCTTCTCTGTTGACCGAGTAGTATGCTGCCTTGAGATCGGCATACGCGACAAGGAGCGGTCTGTTAAATTCTCTGTGTATCTTTGAGAGGAGCCTAAGAGCGAGTATTGCATCCATGGTGGAATGGCCTGCCATGAAGCCTGACTGCTGTAGTCTCCGCTTGGAGGTCAGGAGTGGTTGTACCCTTGAGAGTAGAACGTGTGCGAAGACCTTGCCGGAAACCAAAAGGAGCTTTTTCGGCCTGTAGCTAGAGCATGCAGTTTTTGGGCCCTTCCCCTTGTACAGGGCGAGGATAATGCCCTCCTTCCATTCGATAGCAACTTTCCCACAGGACCAGAGACACAGAAATAGTTGATGTAGAGCAGTTCTTATCGGCTCAATTGCGCATTTCCGCAGTTCGGGTGGAATGCCATCTAAGCTGGCGGCGCGTCCATGTCAAAGTTTCTGAATAGCAGAACAGACCTCTTCCCGTGACGGAGCATCTATAGGCACAGAATGGTCGTCCACAGCAATGGATGCACGGTCGTCGAGGTCATGGCATGGATTAGCTGGTGGATAGTTTAGGGTGGATGTGAAATGTTCACACCAGCATTGGAGTGTCTCGTCATGTTTGGTACAAGGGCTGCCAACGGATTTGTGGATTGCCGTATGCCAGCTGGTCCCTGAGGACCCTTGGATTCTGGCAACAGCTTTGTATGCTGCTCTTAGATTGATTGACTTCAGACCCTCCTCAGCTTCATCAGTCAGAGCATTATAGTACCGCTCTCTGTCTTTTTTGGCCTTTGCCCAGAACACGCCCTTCAACCTCTTACATTCTGCTTGATCGTTCTTAAGATGGGCTTTCGCCTTCACTTGCTGGTATTACAAGGTGGCTATTTATCTGAATGACTGTCCTGTAATACAGCATCCCTCCTGCTGTTATAAGGGAAATGTGTGTCTGCCAACATCTCCACAACCAGCACAACATCTTCAAGGACCAACAATACTAAAAACCTCAGTAAGAGCGAATCCTAAGGGTGTGTTCACATGGCAGAATTCACTGCGGAATTTTTGCATCAATGCCACCTCTAAAAACTGCGTCAAAATCTTCAGCTTTTTGAGTGGTATTTGGCACGGATCCTCACGCGAACTCATCTCTGTCAGTGGGTAAAATCGATGTGTGGCATTTTGGCGTTGAAATGCTGGAATTTCGCATGCGGAGTATGCCCATTGACAGGCTAAAACCAATAGCAGATTCGCGCCAAAACCTCCAGCAAAAAGCCACAGAGTTTGATGCAGTTTTCAGAGTCGGAATTCACTCGAAAAATTCTGCAGTGAATTCCGCAGTGTGAACATACACTAAAGATGTACATTGGGCAATGTTGGTACGATGCGAACACCAGGCTTACGAAAATATATATTTTTTAATTTTAACAAATAACCTTGGACATGAAGTTTCCTTAGAAGCTTCTGTTCATAGGTAAGTAACATGTGGTTATTCAGAAGTGTTAGACAATCTAACTGACTCTAACTAAGACTATATCTAACGTGAGTGAGGCATGGTTACAATCTATATATATAAAAATGAATGTATGTCTGTGTGCGTGCGTGTCTGTCTGTCTGCGTGTCTGTTTGTCCTTTATGCGCTACTACACCATTCATCCGATCGCCGTGAAACTTTGGGAAGTTGTTGAGTACACTCCTGGGAAGATTATAGGCATAGTACAACTATCCTACGATAAATGGCGCGCGAGCGTCGTCGGAAGTTACGACCCCCCCACACGTAGATCGAATAAGTAAGCCACCTGCTATTGTGATGTCATCACTGATGTCATCAACATCGGACGCCCTTGAACATGCCCCAACATGTTCTATAAAGCTGCATTGTGAGACCTCCTGCTCATATACTAATATATTAACCCCTTAACGACCAGCCCATAGTGTTTTTACGTCCTCCCGAAGTGGGCTTTATTCTCAGAGGACGTAAAAACATGCTTCCTGCAGAGAATAATGCCCCTCGGGCTGTGGACGTGACAGCTCCATGCTGTCGGTGTCTCTGCACGTAGCTGACAGCATGGAGCTGTCATCCCGGGCTGTTCGGAGACCCCCCCGGCATTGCGATCGGCGCTATGCAATGGATAGCGCCGATCGCAAAAAAGTAAATAAAAGTGCAATAAAAGTTAAAGATTCAGCTGCTCTGATGGATCGGGTCCATCGGAGCAGCTGAAATTACTCACCGATGTCCGCCGCACGACTCCCAGCTGTCCCGATGCTCCGGGCGCCGTAGCCGTCCTTCTGCGCATGCGCGCCAGGCGGCATTACGTCAGCCGCATGCGCAGAAGGCCCGGCGGCGCGGGAGACTTAAAATCTCCTGGCTCCTGGCTCCTGTAGGTAGCCGGGAGGCAGGAGATGTCACCGGGGACCACGGTGAGCTGTCCCCGATACCGCGATCGCCATTATGCAACGGATAACGGCGATCGCGGAAAAGTGAAAAAAAGTGAAAAAAAGAAAAGTTTTCACCTCCCCACAGAAGTTGTTGAGTACACTCCTGGGAAGATTATAGGCATAGTACAACTATCCTACGATAAATGGCGCGCGAGCATCGTCGAAAGTTACGACCCCCCCCCACGTAGATCGAATAAGTAAGCCACCTGCTATTGTGATGTCATCACTGATGTCAATTTTATGTAAGGAATCTAATTCTCTCACTTCCTGATGTCATCTATATATAAAAACGAATGCATGTATGTCTGTCTTCGCAGCAACGCGCGACGGGTAAGCTAGTCTATATATAAAAACGAATGCATGTATGTCTGTCTTCGCAGCAACGCGCGACGGGTAAGCTAGTCTGTATATATAAAGCTGAAAGCCCTCACTGACTCACTGACTGACTCACTGACTGACTCGCCAAAAGTTCTCCGACTTCCCGATGTCGTAGAAACATGAATTTTGGCGCAAGCAAAGATTATCTCCAAAATAGAAAAAGTAATTGGGTCCCAACTAGAGATGAGCGAGCACCAAAATGCTCGGGTGCTCGTTACTCGAGACGAAATTATCGCGTTGCTCGAGGGTTCGTTTCGAGTAACGAACCCCATTGAAGTCAATGGGCGACCGGAGCATTTTTGTATTTCGCCGATGCTCGCTAAGGTTTCCTTGTGTGAAAATCTGGGCAATTCAAGAAAGTGATGGGAACGACACAGCAACGGATAGGGCAGGCGAGGGGCTACATGTTGGGCTGCATCTCAAGTTCACAGGTCCCACTATTAAGCCACAATAGCGGCAAGAGTGGGGCCCCCCCCTCCCAAAAACTTTTACTTCTGAAAAGCCCTCATTAGCATGGCATACCTTAGCTAAGCACCACACTACCTCCAACAAAGCACAATCACTGCCTGCATGACACTCCACTGCCACTTCTCCTGTGTTACATGCTGCCCAACCGCCCCCCCTCCCCCCCACAGCGCACACCAAAGTGTCCCTGCGCAGCCTTCAGCTGCCCTAATGCCTCACCACCCTCATGTCTATTTAGAAGTGCGTCTGCCATGAGGAGGAACCGCAGGCACACACTGCAGAGGTTGACACGGCTAGGCAGCGACCCTCTTTAAAAGGGGCGGGGCGATAGCCCACAATGCTGTACAGAAGCAATGAGAAATAGAATCCTGTACCACCGCCATCAGGAGCTGCACACGTGGGCATAGCAATGGGGAACCTATGTGTCACACACTATTCATTCTGTCAAGGTGTCTCTGCATGGCCCAGTCAGACTGGGGTTCTTTACAAGTGGACACAGATGCATTTATAATTCCCTGTGGACCCACAGCATGGGTGGGTGCCAGGAAGCCACCGGCGGTACATAGAAATATCCCATTGCATTGCCCAACACAGCTGAGGTAGTAATGTCGTGCTTAATGCAGGTGGGCTTCGGCCCACACTGCATGCCCCAGTCAGACTGGGGTTCTTTTCAAGTGTACAGATGTAGTAAAAACTCCGTGGGCACCTACAGCATGGGTGGCTCCCTGGAACCCACCGGCGGTACATAGAAATATCCCATTGCATTGCCCAACACAGCTGAGGTAGTAATGTCGTGCTTAATGCAGGTGGGCTTCGGCCCACACTGCATGCCCCAGTCTGACTGGGGTTCTTTTCAAGTGTACAGATGTAGTAAAAACTCCGTGTGCACCTACAGCATGGGTGGGTGCCAGGAAGCCACCGGCGGTACATAGAAATATCCCATTGCACTGCCCAACACAGCTGAGGTAGTAATGTCGTGCTTAATGCAGGTGGGCTAAAAATTTATTTGATTACACTGTAGGCGAGGGCCCACAAAAATTGCTGTATCAACAGTACTAATGTACCTGAAAAAAATTGGCCATGGCCAACCAAGAGGGCAGGTGAAACCCATTAATCGCTTTGGTTAATGTGGCTTAAGTGGTAACTAGGCCTGGAGGCAGCCCAGTTTAACGAAAAATTGGTTCAAGTTAAAGTTCCAACGCTTTTCAGAGCATTGAAACATCTAAAAATTGTTTAGAAAAATTATGAGTGAGCCTTGTGGCCCTTAGAAAAATTGCCCGTTCAGCGTGATTACGTGAGGTTTCAGGAGGAGGAGCAGGAGGAGGAATATTAGACACAGATTGATGAAGCAGAAATGTCCCCGTTTTGGATGGTGAGAGAGAACGTAGCTTCCATCCGCGGGTGCAGCCTACGTATTGCTTACGTATCGCTGCTGTCCGCTGGTGGAGAACAGAAGTCTGGGGAAATCCAGGCTTTGTTCATCTTGATGAGTGTAAGCCTGTCGGCACTGTCGGTTGACAGGCGGGTACGCTTATCTGTGATGATTCCCCCAGCCGCACTAAACACCCTCTCCGACAAGACGCTAGCCGCAGGACAAGCAAGCACCTCCAGGGCATACAGCGCTAGTTCAGGCCACGTGTCCAGCTTCGACACCCAGTAGTTGTAGGGGGCAGAGGCATCACCGAGGATGGTCGTGCGATCGGCTACGTACTCCCTCACCATCCTTTTACAGTGCTTCCGCCGACTCAGCCTTGACTGGGGAGCGGTGACACAGTCTTGCTGGGGAGCCGTAAAGCTGGCCAGGCCCTCAAAGACTGTTGCACTGTCTGGGCTGTACATGCTGCTCGATCTACGCACCTCCCCTGCTACATGGCCCTCGGAACTGCGCCTTCTGCCACTAGCGCTGTCGGATGGGAATTTTACCATCAGCTTGTCCGCCAGGGTCCTGTGGTATAGCAACACTCTCGAACCCCTTTCCTCTTCGGGAATGAGACTGGGAAGGTTCTCCTTATAGCGTGGGTCGAGCAGTGTGTACACCCAGTAATCCGTAGTGGCCAGAATGCGTTGAATGCGAGGGTCACGAGAAAGGCATCCTAACATGAAGTCAGCCATGTGTGCCAGGGTACCTGTACGCAACACATGGCTGTCCGCACTAGGAAGATCACTTTCAGGATCCTCCTCCTCCTCCTCCTCCTCCTCCTCCTCAGGCCATACACGCTGAAATGATGACAGGCAAGCAGCATGGGTACCGTCAGCAGTGGGCCAAGCTGTCTCTTCCCCCTCCTCCACATCCTCCTCATCCTCCTCCTCCTCCTCCTGAACGCGCTGAGATATAGACAGGAGGGTGCTCTGACTATCCAGCGACATACTGTCTTCCCCCGGCTCTGTTTCCGAGCGCAAAGCGGCTGCCTTTATGGTTTGCAGGGAACTTCTCAAGATGCATAGCAGAGGAATGGTGACGCTAATGATTGCAGCATCGCCGCTCACCACCTGGGTAGACTGATCAAAGTTTCGAAGGACCTGGCAGATGTCTGCCAACCAGGCCCACTCTTCTGAAAAGAATTGAGGAGGCTGACTCCCACTGCGCCGCCCATGTTGGAGTTGGTATTCCACTATAGCTCTACGCTGCTCATAGAGCCTAGCCAACATGTGGAGCGTAGAGTTCCACCGTGTGGGCACGTCGCACAGCAGTCGATGCACTGGCAGATTAAAGCGATGTTGCAGGGTGCGCAGGGTGGCAGCGTCCGTGTGGGACTTGCGGAAATGTGCGCAGAGCCGGCGCACCTTTACGAGCAGGTCTGACAAGTGTGGGTAGCTTTTCAGAAAGCGCTGAACCACCAAATTAAAGACGTGGGCCAGGCATGGCACGTGCGTGAGGCTGCCGAGCTGCAGAGCCGCCACCAGGTTACGGCCGTTGTCACACACGACCATGCCCGGTTGGAGGCTCAGCGGCGCAAGCCAACGGTCAGTCTGCTCTGTCAGACCCTGCAGCAGTTCGTGGGCCGTGTGCCTCCTATCTCCTAAGCTGAGTAGTTTCAGCACGGCCTGCTGACGCTTGCCCACCGCTGTGCTGCCACACCGCGCGACACCGACTGCTGGCGACGTCCTGCTGCTGCTGACACATCTAGATTGCGAGACAGAGGTTGAGGAGGAGGAGGAGGAGGAGGAGGGTGCTTTAGTGGAAGAAGCATACACCGCCGCAGATACCACCACCGAGCTGGGGCCCACAATTCTGGGGGTGGGTAGGACGTGAGCGGTCCCAGGCTCTGACTCTGTCCCAGCCTCCACTAAATTCACCCAATGTGCCGTCAGGGAGATGTAGTGGCCCTGCCCGCCTGTGCTTGTCCATGTGTCCGTAGTTAAGTGGACCTTGCCACTAACCGCATTGGTGAGGGCGCGTACAATGTTGCGGGAGACGTGGTCGTGCAGGGCTGGGACGGCACATCGGGAAAAGCAGTGGCGACTGGGAACAGAGTAGCGCGGGGCCGCCGCTGCCATCATAGCTTTGAAGGACTCCGTTTCCACAACCCTATATGGCAGCATCTCAAGGCTGATAAATTTGGCTATGTGGACGGTTAACGATTGAGCGTGCGGGTGCGTGGTGGCGCACTTGCGCTTGCGCTCCAACACTTGCGCTAGCGACGGCTGGACTGTGCGGTGCGAGACATTGGTGGATGGGGCCGAGGACAGCGGAGGTGAGGCTGTGGGTGCAGGCCATGAGACGGTTGTGCCTGTGTCCTGAGAGGGAGGTTGGATCTCAGTGGCAGGTTGGGGCACAGGGGGAGAGGCAGCGGTGCAAACCGGAGGCGGTGAACGGCCTTCGTCCCACCTTGTGGGGTGCTTGGCCATCATATGTCTGCGCATGCTGGTGGTGGTGAGGCTGTTGGTGGTGGCTCCCCGGCTGATCTTGGCGCAACAAAGGTTGCACACCACTGTTCGTCGGTCGTCAGGCGTCTCTGTGAAAAACTGCCAGACCTTAGAGCACCTCGGCCTCTGCAGGGTGGCATGGCGCGAGGGTGTGTTTTGGGAAACACTTGGTGGATTATTCGGTCTGGCCCTGCCTCTACCCCTGGACACCGCACTGCCTCTTGCAACCTGCCCTGCTGATGCCCTTGCCCCCCCCTCTGAAGACCTGTCCTGAGTAGGCGTTGCACACCAGGTGGGGTCAGTCACCTCATCGTCCTGCTGCTCTTCCTCCGAATCCTCTGTGCGCTGCTCCCTTGGACTTACTGCCCTTACTACTACCTCACTGCAAGACAACTGTGTCTCATCGTCATCGTCCTCCTCACCCACAGAAACTTCTTGAGACAGTTGGCGGAAGTCCCCAGCCTCTTCCCCCGGACCCCGGGAACTTTCGAATGGTTGGGCATCATAGTAACATAGTAACATAGTATGTAAGGCCGAATGAAGACATTGTCCATCTAGTCCAGCCTGTCTATCCTACTGTGTTGATCCAGAGGAAGGCAAAAAACCCCAAGGCCAGAAGTCAATTAGCCCTTTTGGGGAAAAAATTCCTTCAGTGACGATAAACTCCTCTGGTGGGAGAGGAACCACTGCTGCCCAATCTAAGCAGGGGCCCGAGAACAGTTCCTGGGAGTGTTCCCGCTCCTGAGCAGGTGTCATTGTAGTGGAGTGAGGAGGCTGGGAGGAAGGAGGAGCAGCAGACAGAGGATTCGGATTTGCAGCACTGGACGACGCAGAACTGTGGGTGGATGATAGCTTGCTCGAAGCACTTTCTGCCATCCAGGACAGGACCTGCTCACACTGCTCATTTTCTAATAAAGGTCTCCCGCGTGGACCCATTAATTGGGCGATGAATGTGGGGACGCCAGAAACGTGCCTCTCTCCTAATCGCTCAGCAGTCGGCTGCGACACACCTGGATCAGGAGCTCGGCCTGCGCCCACACCCTCACTTGGCCCTCCGCGTCCTCGGCCACGTCCACGTCCACGTCCTCTAGGCTTACCCCTACCCCTCAGAATGCTGTATTACCAGTGATTTGATTTCCCAGGCAGGAAATAAATTGGCGCAAGCCTGCAGGCCAAATATAATGTTTTCGCTTTTTTGCAAAGGGAAGACCCCACTGCGTATATTCAATGAACAAGAAGTTTAATATCTGTGGTGTGGCCCTCAAAAAGTGTCACACAACTATAGTGTAGCAGAGTTATTAACTCTAGCAGAGCAGGTATTTGCCAGTCAGGAAAGACAATGGCGCTAGGCTGCAGTAAAGCGTAGCTGGTTGCGTCTGATTTTTGTACGTTGTACACGCAGCACACACGTACACGGAGACCTTAGGACTGACACAGGCAGGCAAAATATATTTTTTTTCCTTTTTAGCTTAGGGAAGACCCCACTGCGTATATTCAATGAACAAGAAGTTTAATATCTGTGGTGTGGCCCTCAAAAAGTGTCACACAACTATAGTGTAGCAGAGTTATTAACTCTAGCAGAGCAGGTATTTGCCAGTCAGGAAAGACAATGGCACTAGGCTGCAGTAAAGCGTAGCTGGTTGCGTCTGATTTTTGTACGTTGTCCACGCAGCACACACGTACACGGAGACCTTAGGACTGACACAGGCAGGCCAAATATAATTTTTTTCCTTTTTAGCTTAGGGAAGACCCCACTGCGTATATTCAATGAACAAGAAGTTTAATATCTGTGGTGTGGCCCTCAAAAAGTGTCACACAACTATAGTGTAGCAGAGTTATTAACTCTAGCAGAGCAGGTATTTGCCAGTCAGGAAAGACAATGGCGCTAGGCTGCAGTAAAGCGTAGCTGGTTGCGTCTGATTTTTGTACGTTGTACACGCAGCACACACGTACACGGAGACCTTAGGACTGACACAGGCAGGCAAAATATAATTTCTTTTCCTTTTTAGCAAAGGGAAGACCCCACTGCGTGTATTCAATGAATAATAAATGTCTTCTGGCCCTGCCTACACAATTCTATCCCTGTAGTATTAATGCCGGGTGCAATGCTCTGCACAGCCGGTTTTGAGAAAAAAAAAAAATATGCAACACTGCTAACAGCAGCCTGGACAGTACTGCACACGGATAGAAGTGGCCCTAAAAAGGACCGTTGGGGTTCTTGAAGCCTACACTAACTCCTAACACTCTCCCTGCCTAACCCCCACTTCTGTCCCTATTGCAGGGCGCAATGCTCTGCAGATCCAATTTTGGACAAAAAAAAAATACTGTGCTAACACAGTACTGCACACTAGTAGATGTGGCCCTAAGAAGGGCCGTTGGGGTTCTTGAAGCCTACACTGACTCCTAACGCTCTCCCTACAGCAGCACCAGCAGCAGCACTTTCCCTCAGCTAAGTCACAAGGCATCTGAGCCGAGCCGCGGGAGGGGCCGATTTTTATACTCGGGTGACATCTGATCGCCCCAGCCACTCACAGCAGGGGGGTGGTATAGGGCTTGAACGTCACAGGGGGAAGTTGTAATGCCTTCCCTGTCATTCAATTGGCCAGAAAAGCGCGCTAACGTCTCAGAGAGGAAACTGAAAGTAACCGGAACACCGCGTGGTGCTCGTTACGAGTAACGAGCATCCCGAACACCCTAATATTCGCACGAATATCAAGCTCGGACGAGTACGTTCACTCATCTCTAGTCCCAACTCGATTATTCAATTATAGCGCAAAAGAATTGGCGTCGAAATTTAACGTACATAATCTAAATCTCTCAGTTCCCAATGTCATAGAAACGGGAAATTTGGCACGAGCATTGATTATGTCATAAATAGGAAAAGCTTATAGGTCCCAACTCGATTATTCAATTCTATGCGCAAAAGAATTGGCATCGAAATTTTACGTACGAAATCTAATTTTCTCACTTTCCAGTGTCATAGAAACGTGAAATTTGCCACGCGCATTGATTATGTCATAAATAGGAAAAGCTAATGGGTCCCAACTCAATTATTCAATTCTAGCGCAAAAGAATTAGCGTCCAAATTTTACGTGCGGAATGTAATTTCTTCACTTTCCGGTGTCATAGAAACGGGAAATTTGCCACAAGCATTGATTATGTTATAAATAGGAAAAGCTAATTGGTCCCAACTCGATTATTCAATTCTATGCGCAAAAGAATTAGCATCCAAATTTTACGTGCGGAATGTAATTTTCTCACTTTCCGGTGTCATAGAAACGTGAAATTTGGCAGGAGCATTGATTATGTCATAAATAGGAAAGGCTAATAGGTCCCAACTCGATTATTCAATTCTAGCGCAAAAGAATTGGCGTCGAAATTTTACGTGCGGAATGTAATTTTTTCACTTTCCGGTGTCATAGAAATGGGAAATTGGGCAGGAGCATTGATTATGTCATAAATAGGAAAAGCTAATGGGTCCCAACTCCATTATTCAATTCTATGCGCAAAAGAATTAGCGTCCAAATTTTACGTACGGAATGTAATTTTTTCACTTTCCGGTGTCATAGAAACGTGAAATTTGGCACGAGCATTGATTATGTCATAAATAGGAAAAGCTAACAGGTCCCAACTCGATTATTCAATTCTATGCGCAAAAGAATTAGCGTCCAAATTTTACGTACGGAATGTAATTTTTTCACTTTCCGGTGTCATAGAAACGTGAAATTTGGCACGAGCATTGATCATGTCATAAATAGGAAAGGCTAATGGGTCCCAACTCCATTATTCAATTCTATGCGCAAAAGAATTAGCGTCCAAATTTTACGTACGGAATGTAATTTTTTCACTTTCCGGTGTCATAGAAACGTGAAATTTGGCACGAGCATTGATTATGTCATACATAGGGAAAGCTAATGGGTCCCAACTCGATTATTCAATTCTATGCGCAAAAGAATTGGCGTCCAAATTTTACGTGCGGAATGTAATTTCTTCACTTTCCGCTGTCATAGAAAAAGGAGATTTGGCACGAGCATTGATTATGTCAGAAATAGGAAAAGTTCATAGGTCCCAACTCGATTATTCAATTCTAGCGCAAAAGAATTGGCATCGAAATTTTACGTGCGGAATGTAATTTTTTCACTTTCCGGTGTCATAGAAACGTGAAATTTGGCACAAGCATTGATTATGTCATAAATAGGAAAAGCTAATGGGTCCCAACTCCATTATTCAATTCTATGTGCAAAAGAATTAGCGTCCAAATTTTACGTGCGGAATGTAATTTCTTCACTTTCTGCTGTCATAGAAAAAGGAGATTTGGCACGAACATTGATTATGTCATGATTAGGAAAAGCTAATGGGTCCCAACTCCATTATTCAATTCTATGCGCAAAAGAATTAGCGTCCAAATTTTACGTACATAATCTAAATCTCTCACTTCCCAATGTCATAGAAACATGACATTTGGCACAAGCATTGATTGTGTCCTAAGTATGAAAAGTTAATAGGTCCCAACTCGATTATTCAATTCTATGCGCAAAAGAGTTAGTGTCCAAATTTTATGTATGTAATCTAATTCTCTCACTTCCTGATGTCATTTTATATAAAGGAAGCGTCGCATGGTTACCTCCACGTGGTGTTTTCTGGGTAACGCAGAGTACTATGCAAAATGGTGAACATATCTTTTGCCTCAGTATCTCTAAAGTAACCACGACTTCATAAGATTTTCCATGTGAACACCAGATAAACACCAGTACCAAATTAACTCGGGCGAAGCCGAGTATATCAGCTAGTCTGTTATAAATCACAAAGATCAGCAACACACTTCACTGCAGAATGCGTGGTATTGCCACTGAGCATTTAACCCACCAATGGTGGTCACCCGCAAGGTCTGAAAGTAATGTAGTGTTGTCCTATAACTTGTCCACAACTGGCAGATGAATATCTGTTCCTCTGGTGTTGGCAAGCTTGCTTTTATGTTACTACGCGTGTGTTCACTTCAGGCCTTTCTGTGAGGACCTACCTCACTTACATATCTCCAGCGTGTTCAGTACTGTAATATAGGTGACTTGTCTTTGGACATCTGTGAGGGAAGCCCGATTCATAGAGTTGTAGGATGATGTGAATCCTTTGTAGCAGCCTCTCTAGCTGTAGTCCATGCACCTTTGTTCTCTCAGGGACATTGGTTCTGGCACGTTATGGAGCTGTGCATCTCAAACATCGGCTGCCTCCTTTCTTGTGCCAATGTCCCTCTCTGACAGGTAGATTCTCCAGGACATGTCCTCCATGGCTCACCAAGACAACTCCTCACTCCTTTGGCAGCTTTCTTTCAGCAATGCAGTCTCTCTTAAGGCTCAGTACCACTGGAATTGCTCTACAGCTTGCAGCTCTCTATGATCTTACGTCCTTCAGATCTCCCACCTGACCTCTGCAGCCAATGGGAAGTCATATACAACACTCCCTAGAGAAATACATAAACTGCAGAAATGTATGACGGCCAGTAGAGGCCGCCCTTATACCACCTAGATTACATAATTATAGGAACTATAACAGAGCTCATTATAACACAAACCTGGGCTCCCTTCTTACAGCAACACACTAGTAAGATGTATTACAATATATTACTAAGTCTCTCTCCTTCTATCATATAGATGGCCGCCAGTGATCTACTGAAGTTTTGCTGGCTCATGGCTGTCGTGGTTTGTGGTTACAGTTTGGGTAAGTAAAGTTTTATAATTGTTTCATATGCTTATTAAAGGGGTTGTGGCAAGATGGCATCCTCTGCTCATATATCCTCCGTTCAGGACGCCTTCTGTCACCTATAACAAAGAGCTGTTCAGTAAGAGTGGCTCTCATTCTGGTGGACCATTTGTCATCCTGATATTGCAGGACAGCCTCTGCAGGGAGAATGTTCGGATTGTCATGATTTACCCTGGAAAAATCAACTGATTACCAGGAGTGCGGAAAGCGGGACCCAGGATGATCAGCTGCTCATCTAAGACCTTGCCTTCAGGGAGGGGTATTGCCTCTTTGACCACCCCCTTTAAATCTTATTTGATAGTATTTTATTACACATTTCTAAAAAAAAAATATAAAAAGGAGGGTCACAATCTCCTTTTTATGGTTTAATCACTTTTATTAAGCAACCAAGCAAAGAACATTATAGAGATGGAAGCACAGTAAATAATGCGTCATGCAGAACCGAATGAAACAATAACATACAAAATAGATCGATCCCAAATAGTCAGTTGTTACAACACTTCAGTAGCAGTTTAAATGCAACAACATGAAAAAGAATATACAACATAGCTAACCCCCCCCCCCCCCCCCCCCAAAAAAAAAAATGGGGAGGAAGGAGTATAGATAGGAGAAGAGAGGAGAATGAAAGGTGGTGGTGGTGGTGGTGGGGTGGGGGGTTACAATGCCCGATTATAGGCTACAAAGCCAGGTAGACAATTCAGAGGTATTCTGAAACATTATCCAAGGGCTGCATATGTGTAAGAATTTATTACTCCTGTCTCGGTTCTGAGCAACAATTTCTTCTAAGCGGTAAATCTCAGAGAATGTGTCATACCATTCTATGAAAGTAGGAATTACAGTGATGAGAGATTACCAAACTGGCCACTTGAAAGAAAAACTGTAACAACCTTTAGTGGGGTTACTCTCTAAAGTAAAACCCAAGTATCATGGAGTAAAAGCAAAACCCAGGTATCATAGAGAGTATGGCCCCCTCCAGAGACCAAGTAAGATGAGCACAACAAACTTTATGGTAAAGGGTCAACCTTTTCACACTCCAACCAGATGTGAACATAAGTACCTCACACTATCCCACAATGCCAACAAAGAGGGGAGCACTTGGGAAAGAGGTCAGGGAGCAGAGTGGGAGCTCTATACTGTCTGGAGAGGATTTTATAGTACAATCTCATTTTTAAAGAGTTTATCTATTACTCGTATTCCTAAAAGTAAGAAATAGAACTTTGTGGGGCTCCCGAACTGAGAACCAATATGTAACAGTGGCTCCTATTCTGACAGACATGGCCAGCCTATGTAATGCTACATATCCACAGCAGTGACCATACGCAACTTTCCTTAATATCAGCTTATTGCCAAGGAGTAGAGAAACCAGACCATTAGCAATGAGCTCCAGCTTTGTTTTGAAAAGAGAGGTAGGGAGGGGGGGGGGAGAGGCTTGTCAAGACAACATCTTTAAAGAGTTTTCAGTACTACAACATAAATGGCCTATCGTCCGGATAGGACAACAATATCAGATTGGTGCATTCCATTTTATGCAATAAATTCTGCTAATTAGCTGACTGGAGGGATACCAGGCACCAAAACTTTAACTTCGTTCGATGATATTGGCTTATTGCCCAGGATTAGAAAACTAGACTAGTGACAATGAGTGCTGGCTTCATTTTGAAAAAATGGGAAGTCTTGTTGAGAAAACCCCTTTAAGTGATTTTTTTTTCGCGATCACAACATGGATCACCTCTCCTTAGGATAAGTCATCAGATTGGTGGGGGTTATGTCGCTTGTCACCCACCACCGATCTACTGACTGGAGAGACACATGGCACCGCATCCCCTTCATTACTTACCAGGCACAGTTCTGTACATTTAATCCTTTCCCGCTCCAGGGCATAAGTTTACATCCTGGCAGCAGGGTACTTCTCGCAACAGGGTGTAAACTTACATCCTGGGGATAGCACAAGATCATAAGTGATCCTGCGGTATCCGGCAGCGAGAGCCGGCTGTCAGTGATAGCCGGCCTCCCACTGCAACAGCGGGGGTGCATCGGAGCAGCGACCCCTGCTGTTAACCCCTTCCCTGCCGCGATCTATGTAGATCGTGGTATGGGAAGGGTTCAGAGAGAGTGCGCTCCCTCTGTGACGTCATCAGGCTCTTGCAATATAATCGTGAAAAGCCCGACTGGTTGCCATGGCAACAGGACGCCAGATACCAGGGTCCTGTATTGCCACTGCCTATGATCGCTGTAATAAGTGATAAGGCATTGCAGGGCTTCTGTCCTGCAATGCCTTATCATAGCAAATCATCAGTGCTATTGTGAAAGTCCCCTACAGGGACACAGATGGTGTAAAAAAAAGATAAGAATAATGTACAAAAAATAAAAATGTAAAAATACCCTTTTTAGGTGCTTTTTCTCATATTAGCATAATTTTTTTTTTTATTTAAATCTTACATATTTGGTATCATCATGTTTGTAACGACATGTACAACAAGTTGCATATGCTTTTTATTCTGCACGGCAAAAAGCGTTTAAAAAAAAACGCTTAAAAACTGAGGCGTAATGCTAATTTTTAAAATGCATTGTGTCATTTATGCTGCATAATTTTTGCTGTAAAAAAAATGTAAGCAATAATAAAAGTTTTACAATATAGTCTATGTACCCAAAAAATGACACCGATAAAGACAATAGTTCACCATGCAAAAAACAAGCCTTTATACGGCAGTGTCGACGGAAAAATAAAAAATTTATGTCTTTTGAAAAACGGAGGTGAAAATCCGCCAAAAATCGTTGTGACCTTAAGCCCAAAATAGGCCATGTCCTTAAGGGGTTAATAGTGGCTGTGCCTCACATTATAGAACTTTGGTTAACAATGATCAGTTAGCTGATCAACAGGTGTGTTGGCACTTGGACCCCCACTGATCTGATATTCATGACATGACCTTTCCTAGGAATACACCATCAATGCCACAGTCCAAAAAAAATCCCTTTAAATATTAAGAGGATCAATGTGGTTTGCTCGTTCCCTCCACACCATCGGCACGCCCAATTTTAAGCTTCTTCTTTTCCCATTACTCCACTGTCTTAAGTGTTCAACACACAGTTTGCATACAACATGTGGAACCCAACTTTTGTCTTGATCACTAAGCTTTATGCCAAAGTATGCATGGTAGCCCTTTTTACAAAGTCTGATATAGGTTTTTTTTTTCTTGTAGGATATATTCTCCACAGATGTAGCAAAATACATTTGGGTGATTTAAACAACTTCTCCGACAGGAGGAGGCCATCCTGTGTATAAACGTTCAAACAACACAACCACAGGCATACCGCTCGGGGGAGCAGGGGTCGCGATTCCTACCCAACTTGCAGTCAGGGGGTCCAGTGGTCCCCCGCGATATAGACATTGCACGCTGAGTGCTTGGCTGGCTGGTCACCAGCAGTGTGTAGGAAGGGATGCAGGCAGAAGATCACCCCAATCATTCTGGAGAGGAGAGGACAGTCGTTGCTATCACTCATCTCACAGCCGTCTCACACAGACCCCACTGACAGAGCCAACAGCAGCTTCCAGGACCTGTGATGATGTCACCAGTGTTGGAGGAGTCAGTGATCACATAGTACCCTAGTGTGTGTGTACTCCAGTACTCTAATGTGTGTGTGAGAGTGGCCTAAGGGGCTACAAACAAATTTTCATGTAGCACAGGAAATGTGTCATATGTGGAAAGATTACACTAAGGGGCTAGATCACGTATGGAAATTTGTTTTGCAGCTGTATGCAGCATGATTTAGGAAGGAGGTGGGGGGGGGGGCAAGCTGAACTTTTGCACCTGCCCCTAAACACATCGATTGTATAGCTACAACATCCCACAACACCTCGGGCGACAAATGTACACAACTGTTCCTCACTACCGGTCGGGACAAACTAAAAGTACGAATAAGATTGGTGATGTGACGCGGCGTGGCTGGCCATGTGCATGCGCTGAAACTATAGCTGATGGAGAGAAACTGTTTGCATATTTGTAAAAAATAGGCCAAATATACACTAAATCAGTTGTAACATTCCCGGCACCAAAAAATTCTTTCAATTTTGTTGGCCAGTGTAATAGATCAAGATGAATTCTTATGGAGTCTTTACTTTTAACAATTAAAGGGGTTTTTCAAAATCAGAAAAAAAATTGCTACAGGGAGGAAATGCCATAAAATACCAAAAGAAAGACTTTATTATCTTACGGCATTTCTTTCGTTTAGCCAATTTTTTTCTGATCTCAGAAAACCCCTTTAATAGATCAATATCAAGGGTAGTTTGGGTGAAATGGTTCCATTGAACATTAGAATAGGGTTTATGCGTAAATGATGGTAGTTCTGAAGTCACTAACGTTTTTTCTTTTTCATTCACCTTTGTAGCTCTCTACGTAGCTTTTCAGACAGTAGACCCGCAAGCTTTTGGCTCTTTCTATCCCTTTATGATGACTGTGATCAGCACCTACTGCTTATTCCTCAATGTCCTCAATGGACCAGCCAACTATACTATCGATGCCCCGCAGATGTACAGCCCTATTTATGGCTCCTTTTGTGTCATTGCCTTTCTTCTCATGTTCAATCTACTCATCGCAATGATGGGGGATACACAAGCCGCAATGGCAAAGAGGAAAGAAGAGTTATGGAAAGCAGAGGTAAGGTATTGAGAAAAGTTAGTAAATGACAATCTTTTACTTTAAGTCTATCTTCAAGTGGGTAAATAGAAGAAAGTACTGATACGACTTTATGGTAGATGTCAAATATATTAAATGTAAAAAAATTCAATTTCAGTAAGAGAGCAAATACAGTTTTTCACATCTAGTGAAGTTAACGTGTCTTATGCCCATCTAAGAAAGGAAAAAGTTGGAGTGATTTGGGCCATATGCCTCTTGATAAATTTAGCGCATTTGAAGAAAAATACCTAAAAATCAAAAAAATTAAATCTACATATGCTGCTATAAATATGAACTTTTTTTTATCCTTCATAGAGCATGAATTGGCCTGTGTGAAGGCTGGCTAGACGAGTCTCCACTTTTGTTGATTGGCACTTGTCTGAGTTTTTAAATGTAAAAGGACCCTTGGGGAAGCTTTACACACTTCAATAAGACATACGAGTCAGAGATTCGACTGCATTAGAGATGAGTGAGTATACTTGCAAAGGCACATTACTCGAGCGAGTACTGCCTTAGCCGAGTATCTCCCCGCTCGTCTCTAAAGATTCGGGAGACAGCGGGGGCGGGGAGCAGCGGGGGAGAGCGGGGAGGAACAGAGGGGAGATCTCTCTCTCCCTCTCTCCCCCCAGCTGCCCGCCGCAACTCACCTGTCACCGGCGCTGGCCCCCGAATCTTTAGAGATGAGCGGGGAGATACTCGGCTAAGGCAGTACTTGCTCGAGTAATGTGCCTTAGTGAGTATACTCGCTCATCTCTAGACTGCATGTTTGACTGTTGCGTCTAGTTGTGAAGGAAACACTTAACACAACTCAGCATGTGAGATTATTCAATATTACAAGATTAGATTATTTTTGCATTACAACACTATTTTTAATTTTCAAGGGCACAAAGATTTGCTGATCTTTTGATCAAAATTTTCTGAAGAACGGAAAATGACCCGTTGAGATGTTCACAACTAACTATTGAAATTTGTAAAAAAAATGCAGTCGTACACATTATCAAAATGTGTAAAGACACCCTTGAAGTTGAGCTTCATTTATATTCTTATGAACATAATAATCAGCTAGTATTAGAGATGAGCGAACGTACTCGTCCGAGCTTGATATTCGTGCGAATATTAGGGTGTTCGGGATGCTCGTTACTCGTAACGAGTACCACGCGGTGTTCCGGTTACTTTCAGTTTCCTCTCTGAGACGTTAGCACGCTTTTCTGGCCAATTGAAAGACAGGGAAGGCATTACAACTTCCCCCTGTGACGTTCAAGCCCTATACCACCCCCCTGCAGTGAGTGGCTGGGGCGATCAGATGTCACCCGAGTATAAAAATCGGCCCCTCCCGCGGCTCGCCACACATGCCTTGTGACTTAGCTGAGGGAAAGTACTATCGTGCTGGAGCTGCTGTAGGGAGAGCGTTAGGAGTTAGTGTAGGCTTCAAGAACCCCAACGGCCCTCCTTAGGGCCACATCTACTAGTGTGCAGTACTGTGTTAGCACAGTATTTTTTTTTTTTTTCCAAAATTGGATCTGCAGAGCATTGCGCCCTGCAATAGGGACAGAAGTGGGGGTTAGGCAGGGAGAGTGTTAGCAGTGAGTGTAGGCTTCAAGAACCCCAACGGTCCTTTCTAGGGCCACATCTATCCGTGTGCAGTACTGTCCAGGCTGCTGTTAGCAGTGTTGCATATTTTTTTTTTTTCTCAAAACCGGCTGTGCAGACCATTGCACCCGGCATTAATACTACAGGGATAGAATTGTGTAGGCAGGGCCAGAAGACATACATTATTCATTGAATAGACGCAGTGTGGCTTGTCCTTTGAAAAACAAGGGAAAAAATTCTATTTCGCCTGCCTCTGACAGTCCTCAGGGCTCTGGGTACGTGTGTGCTGCGTGCAGAACGTAAAAAAATATCAGACGCAGCCAGCTACGTTTTACTGATGGCTTGCGCCAATTTTTTTCCTGCATGGGAAATCCCTGATCTGCTGGAGCCAATAACTTTGCATCACTGCAGTGCTGTGACACATTTGCAGGGCCACAACACAGTTATTAAACTTAGTAGTATTCATTAAGTACACGCAGTGTGGCTTGTCCTTTGAAAAACTAGGGAAAAAATTCTATTTTGGCTGCAGGCTTGCGCCAATTTCTTTCCTGGCTTGGAAATCACTGGTAATACAGCATGCTGAGGGGTAGGGGTAGGCCGAGAGGACGTGGACGCGGCCGAGGACGTGTAGGCCCAAGTGAGGGTGTGGGCACAGGCCGAGCTCCTGATCCAGGTGTGTCGCAGCCGACTGCTGCGCGATTAGGAGAGAGGCATGTTTCTGGCGTCCCCACATTCATAGCCCAATTAATGGGTCCACGCGGTAGACCTTTATTAGAAAATGAGCAGTGTGAGCAGGTCCTGTCGTGGATGGCAGAAAGTGCTTCGAGCAAGCTATCATCCACCCACAGTTCTGCGCCGTCCAGTGCTGCAAATCCGAATCCTCTGTCTGCTGCTCCTCCTTCCTCCCAGCCTCCTCACTCCACTACAATGACACATGCTCAGGAGCGGGAACACTCCCAGGAACTGTTCTCGGGCCCCTGCTCAGATTGGGCAGCAGTGGTTCCTCTCCCACCAGATGAGTTTATCGTCACTGATGCACAACCATTGGAAAGTTCCCTGGGTCCGGGGGATGAGGCTGGGGACTTCCGGCAACTGTCTCAAGACCTTTCAGTGGGTGAGGAGGACGATGACGATGAGACACAGTTGTCTTGCAGTGAGGTAGTAGTAAGGGCAGTAAGTCCGAGGGAGGAGCGCACAGAGGATTCGGAGGAAGAGCAGCAGGACGATGAGGTGACTGACCCCACCTGGTGTGCAACGCCTACACAGGACAGGTCTTCAGAGGGGGAGGCACGGGCAGCAGCAGGGCAGGTTGCAAGAGGCAGTGCGGTGTCCAGGGGTAGAGGCAGGGCCAGACCAAATAATCCACCAACTGTTTCCCAAAGCACACCCTCGCGCCATGCCACCCTGCAGAGGCCGAGGTGCTCTAAGGTCTGGCAGTTTTTCACAGAGACGCCTGACGACCGATGAACAGTGGTGTGCGACCTTTGTCGCGCCAAGATCAGCCGGGGAGCCACCACCAACAGCCTCACCACCACCAGCATGCGCAGACATATGATGGCCAAGCACCCCACAAGGTGGGACGAAGGCCGTTCACCGCCTCCGGTTTGCACCGCTGCCTCTCCCCCTGTGCCCCAACCTGCCACTGAGATCCAACCCCCCTCTCAGGACACAGGCACTACCGTCTCATGGCCTGCACCCACACCCTCACCTCCGCTGTCCTCGGCCCCATCCACCAATGTCTCGCACCGCACAGTCCAGCCGTCGCTAGCGCAAGTGTTGGAGCGCAAGCACAAGTACGCCGCCACGCACCCGCACGCTCAATCGTTAACCGTCCACATAGCAAAATTTATCAGCCTTGAGATGCTGCCGTATAGGGTTGTGGAAACGGAGGCTTTCAAAGCTATGATGGCGGCGGCGGCCCCGCGCTACTCAGTTCCCAGTCGCCACTACTTTTCCCGATGTGCCGTCCCAGCCCTGCACGACCACGTCTCCCGCAACATTGTACGCGCCCTCACCAATGCGGTTAGTGGCAAGGTCCACTTAACTACGGACACGTGGACAAGCACAGGCGGGCAGGGCCACTACATCTCCCTGACGGCACATTGGGTGAATTTAGTGGAGGCTGGGACAGAGTCAGAGCCTGGGACCGCTCACGTCCTACCCACCCCCAGAATTGCGGGCCCCAGCTCGGTGGTGGTATCTGCAGCGGTGTATGCTTCTTCCACTAAAGCACCCTCCTCCTCCTCCTCAACCTCTGTCTCGCAATCTAGATGTGTCAGCAGCAGCAGGACGTCGCCAGCAGTCGGTGTCGCGCGGCGTGGCAGCACAGCGGTGGGCAAGCGTCAGCAGGCCGTGCTGAAACTACTCAGCTTAGGAGATAGGAGGCACACGGCCCACGAACTGCTGCAGGGTCTGACAGAGCAGACCGACCGTTGGCTTGCGCTGCTGAGCCTCCAACCGGGCATGGTCGTGTGTGACAACGGCCGTAACCTGGTGGCGGCTCTGCAGCTCGGCAGCCTCACGCACGTGCCATGCCTGGCCCACGTCTTTAATTTGGTGGTTCAGCGCTTTCTGAAAAGCTACCCACGCTTGTCAGACCTGCTCGTAAAGGTGCGCCGGCTCTGCGCACATTTCCGCAAGTCCCACACGGACGCTGCCACCCTGCGCACCCTGCAACATCGGTTTAATCTGCCAGTGCACCGACTGCTGTGCGACGTGCCCACACGGTGGAACTCTACGCTCCACATGTTGGCTAGGCTCTATGAGCAGCGTAGAGCTATAGTGGAATACCAACTCCAACATGGGCGGCGCAGTGGGAGTCAGCCTCCTCAATTCTTTTCAGAAGAGTGGGCCTGGTTGGCAGACATCTGCCAGGTCCTTCGAAACTTTGAGCTGTCTACCCAGGTGGTGAGCGGCGATGCTGC
Source organism: Eleutherodactylus coqui (assembly GCF_035609145.1). Taxonomy (NCBI): domain Eukaryota; kingdom Metazoa; phylum Chordata; class Amphibia; order Anura; family Eleutherodactylidae; genus Eleutherodactylus; species Eleutherodactylus coqui. Next base: position 270,898,899 of record NC_089840.1, on the reverse strand, counting down.
AATCATTAGCGTCACCATTCCTCTGCTATGCATCTTGAGAAGTTCCCTGCAAACCATAAAGGCAGCCGCTTTGCACTCGGAAACAGAGCCGGGGGAAGACAGTATGTCGCTGGATAGTCAGAGCACCCTCCTGTCTATATCTCAGCGCGTTCAGGAGGAGAAGGAGGAGCATGAGGAGTATGAGGAGGAGGGGGAAGAGACAGCTTGGCCCACTGCTGACGGTACCCATGCTGCTTGCCTGTCATCATTTCAGCGTGTATGGCCGGAGGAGGAGGAGGAGGAGGATCCTGAAAGTGATCTTCCTAGTGCGGACAGCCATGTGTTGCGTACAGGTACCCTGGCACACATGGCTGACTTCATGTTAGGATGCCTTTCTCGTGACCCTCGCGTTACACGCATTCTGGCCACTACGGATTACTGGGTGTACACACTGCTCGACCCACGCTATAAGGAGAACCTTCCCACTCTCATTCCCGAAGAGGAAAGGGGTTCGAGAGTGTTGCTATACCACAGGACCCTGGCGGACAAGCTGATGGTAAAATTCCCATCCGACAGCGCTAGTGGCAGAAGGCGCAGTTCCGAGGGCCAGGTAGCAGGGGAGGTGCGGAGATCGAGCAGCATGTACAGCCCAGGCAGTGCTACAGTCTTTAAGGGCCTGGACAGCTTTATGGCTCCCCAGCAAGACTGTGTCACCGCTCCCCAGTCAAGGCTGAGTCGGCGGGAGCACTGTAAAAGGATGGTGAGGGAGTACGTAGCCGATCGCACGACCGTCCTCCGTGACGCCTCTGCCACCTACAACTACTGGGTGTCGAAGCTGGACACGTGGCCTGAACTAGCGCTGTATGCCCTGGAGGTGCTTGCTTGTCCTGCGGCTAGCGTCTTGTCGGAAAGGGTGTTTAGTGCGGCTGGGGGAATCATCACAGATAAGCGTACCCGCCTGTCAACCGACAGTGCCGACAGGCTAACACTCATCAAGATGAACAAAGCCTGGATTTCCCCAGACTTCTCTTCTCCACCAGCGGACAGCAGCGATACGTAAGCAATACGTAGGCTGCACCCGCGGATGGAAGCTACGTTCTCTCTCACCATCCAAAACGGGGACATTTCTGCTTCATCAATCTGTGTATAATATTCCTCCTCCTCCTCCTGCTCCTCCTCCTGAAACCTCACGTAATCACGCTGAACGGGCAATTTTTCGTAGGGCCACAAGGCTCACTCATATAATTTTTCTAAAAATTTTTTATACGTTTCAATGCTCTTAAAAGTGTTGGAACTTTAACTTGAACCAATTTTTCGTTAAACTGGGCTGCCTCCAGGCCTAGTTACCACTTAAGCCACATTAACCAAAGCGATTAATGGGTTTCACCTGCCATCTTGGTTGGGCATGGCCAATTTTTACTGAGGTACATTAGTACTGTTGGTACACCAATGTTTTGGGGCCCTCACCTACAGTGTAATCATAGCAATTTGTATGTTCTTCGCCTGCACTCATGGTACAGAAGTGTGTGTGGGGTTGGCCTACACTTTAGCTACATAAATGTAACTTGGGCCTTTGCTATACTGCAGCTACTGAAATGGAACTAAGACTGCGCTCCCACTATACTGCTGCTTCGGAATTGTTCCTGGGGCCTGTGTAGGCTGCTACTATTACTGAAATGGAACTAAGACTGCGCTCCCACTATACTGCTGCTTAGGAATTGTTCCTGGGGCCTGTGTAGGCTGCTACTATTACTGAAATGGAACGAAGACTGCGCTCCCACTATACTGCTGCTTCGGAATTGTTTCTGGGGCCTGTGTAGGCTGCTACTATTACTGAAATGGAACTAAGACTGTGCTCCCCCTATAATGCTGCTAGTGATATGTTAGTGGGGCCTGTCGCTAATGCTACGGCTGAAATGTTACTAATTCTGGGCTCTGCCTATACCGCTGCTAATGGTATGTCTCTGGGGTGTGGAAACAGAGGCTTCCCAAAGACATGATGGCGGCGAGGCCATTTCCCACCAACGCTGTTACTGTTAAGGTGCATATAACCACGGACACGTGGAGAGGACACGTAGTGTCTCCAAAACATCCCCCGCCACGGCCCACTTAATCCTGGCCACATTCAGAAAACCAACAAAATAAAACCGCGCTACTAGGTCCGCAGTCACCACCACATTACCACCAACGCGGTTACTGTTAAGGTACATATTACCAGTCTGACTGGGGCATGCAGTGTTGGCCGGAGCCCACCTGCATTAAGCACGACATTACTACTTCAGCTGTGTTGGGCAATGCAATGGGATATTTCTATGTACCGCCGGTGGCTTCCTGGCACCCACCCATGCTGTGGGTCCACAGGGAATTATAAATGCATCTGTTTCCACTTGTAAAGAACCCCAGTCAGACTGGGGCATGCAATGTGGGCCGAAGCCCACCTGCATTAAGCACGACATTACTACCTCAGCTGTGTTGGGCAATGCAATGGGATATTTTTGTGTATCGCCAGTGGGTTCCAGGGAGCCACCCATGCTGTAGGTGCACACGGAGTTTAACCTACATGTGTCCACTTGTAAAGAACCCCAGTCTGACTGGGGCATGCAGTGTGGGCTGAAGCCCACCTGCATTAAGCACGACATTACTACCTCAGCTGTGTTGGGCAATGCAATGGGATATTTTTGTGTATCGCCGGTGGGTTCCAGGGAGCCACCCATGCTGTAGGTGCACACGGAGTTTAACCTACATGTGTCCACTTGTAAAGAACCCCAGTCTGACTGGGGCATGCAGTGTGGGCCGAAGCCCACCTGCATTAAGCACGACATTACTACCTCAGCTGTGTTGGGCAATGCAATGGGATATTTCTATGTACCGCCGGTGGCTTCCTGGCACCCACCCATGCTGTAGGTGCACACGGAGTTTAACCTACATGTGTCCACTTGTAAAGAACCCCAGTCTGACTGGCGCATGCAGTGTGGGCCGAAGCCCACCTGCATTAAGCACGACATTACTACCTCAGCTGTGTTGGGCAATGCAATGGGATATTTTTGTGTATCGCCGGTGGGTTCCAGGGAGCCACCCATGCTGTAGGTGCACACGGAGTTTAACCTACATGTGTCCACTTGTAAAGAACCCCAGTCTGACTGGGGCATGCAGTGTGGGCCGAAGCCCACCTGCATTAAGCACGACATTACTACCTCAGCTGTGTTGGGCAATGCAATGGGATATTTCTATGTACCGCCGGTGGCTTCCTGGCACCCACCCATGCTGTAGGTGCACACGGAGTTTAACCTACATGTGTCCACCTGTAAAGAACCCCAGTCTGACTGGGGCATGCAGTGTGGGCCGAAGCCCACCTGCATTAAGCACGACATTACTACCTCAGCTGTGTTGGGCAATGCAATGGGATATTTTTGTGTATCGCCGGTGGGTTCCAGGGAGCCACTCATGCTGTCGGTCGACAGGGACTTCACAATAGGGAGTTGTACCTGCCTGTGTCTATGAATTAAAAAGCCCGGTCTGACTGGGGCATGCAGAGACACCTTGACAGAATGAATAGTGTGTGGCACATAGGTTCCCCATTGCTATGCCCATGTGTGCAGCTCCTGATGGCGGTGGCACAGGATTCTATTTCTCATTGCTTCTGTACAGCATTGTGGGCTATCGCCCCGCCCCTTTTAAAGAGGGTCGATGCCTACCCGTGCCAACCCTCTGCAGTGTGTGCCTGCGGTTCCTCCTCATGGCAGACGCACTTCTAAATAGACATGAGGGTGGTGTGGCCTGAGGGCAGCTGAAGGCTGCGCAGGGACACTTTGGTGTGCGCTGTGGGGGGGAGGGGGGGCGGTTGGTCAGCATGTAACCCAGGAGAAGTGGCAGTGGAGTGTCATGCAGGCAGTGATTGTGCTTTGTTGGAGGTAGTGTGGTGCTTAGCAAAGGTATGCCATGCTAATGAGGGCTTTTCAGAAGTAAAAGTTGTTGTGAGGGGGGGGGGCATCACTCTTGCCGCTATTGTGGCTTAATAGTGGGACCTGTGAACTTGAGATGCAGCACAACATGTAGCTCCTCGCCTGCCCTATCCGTTGCTGTGTCGTTCCCATCACTTTCTTGAATTGCCCAGATTTTCACACAAGGAAACCTTAGCGAGCATCGGCGAAATACAAAAATGCTCAGGTCGCCCATTGACTTCAATGGGGTTCGTTACTCGAAACGAACCCTCGAGCATCGCGAAAAGTTCGTCCCGAGTAACGAGCACCCGAGCATTTTGGTGCTCGCTCATCTCTAGCTAGTATCTATTTCCAAAATGATAGAAAGCAGTCTTAGGCTGGCTATACATGTCAGATGGTGTTAGGACAGCAGTTATTCCTCTGAACCTATCCATACACATTCACTCTTGGTTCAGCATGTTTTATGAATGGATGGAGTGGAGAAAACCATTTCTGGATAGCTCTGGTGGCAGTTTATCACCTCTGAGAACAAAAGAATCAGACATGTAGACATCCAACTATCCAATACTTCCTGGCCCAACATCTGTCGTTAGGGGAGAGTTGGGGATTCGTCACAAGTAGGTTAGGCTATGATTAATTTAATGTGTTTGGCCAACTTTACTCACAGGGATATCTCAGTTGATTTTTCAGAATTATGAAAAATTTACTTCAGAAGCCAACTAAAGGACATTTTTGGGATAAATTGATTAAAGATCTCCATCTCTGCTTATCTGATGAAACTAGACTTACAGCTTGTACTGTCAACCATTACTTCGCAGTAGCTGGTACGGCCCATGATATTGGTGATCCTGAACTGATATGAGGTCGTTGCTCCATGTCTCTTGAAGTGGCCCCTTCGCCCAACCTTTTTGAACTGGATTCAAAAGAATCCAGAAATTGAGTGCAACCACCATGAACATTCAACAGATGGGTTTTCCCATTTTTTCCAGTCTCTGTGACCTCTATCAAGGAGAGCAATGTACTCTTCTTCTTGTTCACAGCTTGATAGGTTAGCTCGCTAGGTGTGACTCTTCTGACTATGCCTGAATGTCTTCAGAAGGGTAACACAATCAAAAACTCATGGATGATTACCGTTACCAAAATAAATGGTCCTACTACATCTATTTTAAGGGTTCAGTATCCTTTAGGGCGGCATGTAACTTAACCCCTTAGTGATTTTATCTTATCTTGTTATTCTGCCCTGGGTTGTACTCTCTTTCTGCTTATGTAACATAGTTTTTTTCTCCTTTAGATCAGTGGTGCTACAGTAAAGATGGGGCATAGATTTCCAAAGTGTCTGAAGTTTTGCTCAAAATCCAGGGAACATGACTTGGAAGAAAAGCAATATATTAGGTACGTAACAAAGAGTCCTTGACCACCAAAGAATCAACCATGACTGTTTAAGGTCAAATACCATCAGTCTGTAACAAAGTCCTTTTAAGCTCTATTCATTGATACCAACCATGTCCATTGTCTTCACACTCAAATATGGTGGGAAATGGATGACCAAGTAAATCCAACTCAAGGTCTGAATGGCCCATCAGAGTTCCAGTGGCTTATCTGTTAGGCACTGCTTCTGACACCGTAAACGTCCATGTGAATCTGATATGGAGCCATAACTTGTTTTAGGGAGAGCTCAATGAGAGTCATTTTAAAGAGAAATTGCCCATTTTAAATAGATGACAAATTAAAGGGTGTATATCCTTTATGCTCCATGAATGAGAGTTATTTGACAGAGAAATGTCATAGACGTTTATAGTCTTCAGGATGTGATGACATATGGGTCCTCCACCAGAGGTCAGGATGTGATAGAGGTGGCTGCATGCACAACCTTATCTGGGTGTATAATCAGTCAATCAGGTCTTATCTAAAGATGACCATGTAACGACCAAATTAGATTGTGAGCCCAGCTAGGCACAACAACTGTTGTGATAACAAACTCTACAGAATATCTTGGTTCTATATGGGACATGCTAAATATTTTCTGAAATATCTGTTATGTCTTCTCTAGCGTGGAAGAGTGGAAATCACACCACACACATGAAGTCAATGAGTCGAGTGACAATGAATCAGATGAAGACATCCCAACTCTGAAGTCACAAAAGTGAAATCTAAAACTGGGTCCCCAACAGATCAGAAGAGCATTTTCACTGATCGAACTGAAGACAGAGGAAAAAAGTGATCACAATGACAATATTTGGACTGATGAGATATTTGAGTTCTAATCTATTTTTATATTAACCAATAATATGCTATACCGCTGATAATTTGTCCATTCTTGACCTTGATGAGGGTTTATATGCTTTATCATTAAAAGAGTTTTTGAACAAGATACTTCCTTTTTACTTCTATGAAATAAATTAGCTAGGCTATAAAAATAGTAGAAAGCTACTTGCTAAAGAACTTGGCTGAAAAGCAGGACAAGCATGCACTTTCCATCTTCTTAGACTCCAATCCAAGAATTCAACCATAAAGACCAAGATCCAATGCGCCTCAAAAATGTCCGACCATACCTATTTGGTTATTTCCAATGGCCCCATAAAAGTCTATGGAAAGCATGCTCATTCTGCTCTCCAACCAAGCATGCATACTAAGGGCCATTAATTCTTGGCAATGGCAGAGGTCCTAGTGGTTGGCCAACCCACCGTCTATCTATCTATTCTTCCTATCAAATTCTAAACCCATTCTAAATGGGATTCATGATGAAATTGAACCACAGGAAACATGTTACATGATTTTATGCTGCACTCCGGAGTCACGGGTCTAATTTCCATTCAGGGAAGCACCAATCATGAGAGGACAGGGGGCCCTAATAAAGGGGCCATTCACAGTATGATGAGCTATTTGAGAGCAATATATTGTCCTTGCAAGGGGTCTACTCTCCACTTCTGTTCAAGGTTTTAGGGAAAACCTTTTTTGTTTTTGGTGATAATAGATTTGGAATCATTTTATTTCACTGCAAGACATAAAGTGTTAACCTGGATATTGTGACAAAAAGTTTTGAGCAAACAAAAAATTTAACTATGTGATTAACTATCTTGGAGATGATAGAGTTCATTTGAGTTAGGCAGTGTCCTACAGCAAAGGTGGTGATACAGCTGTTATTCAGGTTATTCAGTCGATAGCTACTCCTCCCACCCCTCCCATATCCGTTACACATTACTCAATCGAGCGTGCTTTCAGTGCAGTGCTGCTGCCAAGCACCTCTGGCGGTAGCTCATCACCGGTAAGAACAAAGGATCGGGCATGGTTGAAATCCAACATGTTTGATTCTCCTTTCCCAAGAAATCAGCCATAAGCATAGAAAAAAAAGTTGGATCATCACTATACATATTGGATGGTAAGCCAAAACTGCCAAAATTGGCGGGTTTGGATGACATTCATGTAACGCGTATGACCCCCTTAAGATTGCCGAACACTTTGATCTTCCTCTATGCCATGGAAGTGAATTGAGCAGTGGTCACGCATGTGCACCACCACTCCATTCGCATGGAGGACCGGAAGTGTGCAGATGTCAGGATCGCTGCGGGTCCCGGCAGTCAGACTCCCAGTGGTCAGACATTTACCCCCTATACCAGGGGTGGCGAACCTATGGCACGCCTGCCAGAGGCGGCACTTAGAGCCTTCCCAGCTGGCACTCGCCACCGTCAGCTGCTCACCACATTAGTAAATACTACCGCAGCTTCCCTGCTGGTATTCACTCAGCAGCGCTGCTAGAGGCGCTGATCCCGGCGCACACTGTGACGTCAGTGTGCAGCCGGGATCTTTCTCCCCCTCCTCTGACGTCTCCTACTTGGTTCCGCAAGAGCAAGGGAGGGGAGGAGGTGTCCGTCAGCACGTCACAGTGTGCTCTTAGGATCAGTGGCAGCAACAGTGCCAAGCAGAGGAGGTGTGTGTGTGGGGGGGGGGGGGGGGATTTGGTTCTCAGAGGGGGTGGGGGCGCTATTACTACAGGGGCCACTGTGGGATGTCGCTATTACTACTGGCGATGCTGTGAAGTGTCACTATTACTACTGTGGACCACTGTGGGGTGTCACTATTTCTGCTGGGGCCGCTGTGGGATGTCACTATTACTACTGGGGACGCTGTGAAGTGTCACTATTACTACTGTGGACCACTGTGGAGGGTCACTATTTCCGCTGTGGTCGCTGTGGGATGTCACTATTACTACTGGGGGCTGCTGTGGGATGTCACTATTACTACTGGGCTGATGTGGGATGTCACTATTCCGACTGGGGCCACGGTGCGGTGTCACTATTACGCTGGGGCCGCTGTGCGGGGTCACTATAACCACCAAAGACGCTCTGGGGGGGTCACTATTAGCGCTGGGGCTGCTCTGGGGGGGGGGGGGGTCACCCTTACTGCTGGGGCCGCTCTGGGGGGGTGTCAATATCACTGCTGGGATATGTTTACACGAGGTAGAAATGCTGCAGAATGTCTTCAGCGGAAATTTCCGTGGCAAATTCCACAGCATTTCCGCATCCAAAAGAAGTCAAAATCTGCACCCGGTCTAGTTTGAAGCAGCCTTGTCCTTTTAAGAACGACGGAGGTAAAAATCATACATCGTGATAAGCCCCGCCCCCTGACATGTTGGCACTTTACAATAAATAAGTGGGTTTTGAGTTGCAGTTTGGGCACTCGGTCTCTAAAAGGTTCACCATCACTGCCCTATACTATTGATAGGGAATAAATGTCAATAATGTATTCTCTTATTTACAGTCACTTAAGGTAGCCCTGTAACGGTATGTTCAGATGGGGGCGGATACACTGTCAATTTTCTACAACGGTTTTTACGTGCAGAAAATCGGCAGCAAGATGGATAAGATTTTAACAAATTATAAATAATACACGTCATGCAAAAAATCAACATGAAAACCACATCAGAATTGGCCTGGAGTTTAAATCTACAGCACACCAGTTTATTATGTAGATTTCATCATTTGCATATGGTGAAAATCTGTGACAAAACACGTATTTTGCTAAAAATACGCAGTGGAAATTGCGCTGCAGAAAATCTGCTCTAACAGCTATGTCCTTTGTCCTCTGAAATGTCAGGCAGCACATCCGTAGCTACTGGGCATCTCAGTTACTCAAGTTGATAGCCCATATCTAAGCAAACACTCGTCTGAGAATAGAATAGACATACTTTAACTATACGCGAATACAGCTAAAAAGTATAGAGAAGGTTCAAAAATGATAAATGCCGCCATTTTGGTCTCCACTTACATCTGGGTGCAGCCTGTTGAAGCACATGGCCATTGCAGCAAACCACTGAACCCAATACCCATTAGGCTAGTGATTGGCCACAGTGATCACATGCTTTGATGGGAATGTCATTAATGGACCTGGAGGTGAGTACAGAACAAGGGAAAGCCTGCAGCCTGCTGGACTTGGGCTAGGTAAGAGTGGGTGGGGGGTTGCCACAAAAAATGTTTGGGGACAGAGGAGGAATGGGGAAATAATAAAGGGGGTCTTGTTTTAATACCCATGCACTGGTCCAACTTGAGTGTTAAAACTGCCCTGAAGACATAGATAATGTACAGAAGCTATTTCCCTTTTCTGTTGGGTTGGACATAGGTTGCAACACTAAGGCACATGCTATGGACTCCCTCCGTCCCCATTATGTCATCAATTGGGCAGGCTGTTTGGCTCATCTTAATAACTAATCCAGCTCCAGATGCAGAGACAGAGAAGGGGCTGGCTAAATTATTAAAATGAGATGTACAGCCAGCCTTGTAATCCCCCCCCCCCCCCCCCCCCCCCCCACACACACACACACACACAACCCACAACCCACCGGAAACCCCTTTAATCTCTCAATTCCTAGTTAAAAATACCATGTTGCCCCAAAGGGGAGGAGAGAGCAGGGATTCTGCCCTTTTTATGGATTCTGGGTGAGTCCGTGACTAAATGATTACATAGTTGCTAAAATGGCTGATGAATACTACAAATGTTGTGATTGTACTTGTCTAATAACTGAATTAGACTAAGTGATTCTGTTGCATCATAGAGGTGGCTCAGCACTTATTAATCACCTATTAATCATAAATAGACCTCATGAAGCTGCACATACATCCTTCTTATTTAAGTAACTTGATGAGACCTACAAGGCTGGTTCCAGGTCTACTGTGCCCTTTTAGTCATCTACAGGCCCTGCTGTTTCCCCTTAGTCATTTATAGGCCTCGCTGTGCATGACTAGTTATTTATAGGCCCCACTCTGCCCTCTGTGTCATCAATAAGGTCCTATTGTGCCCCATGAGTCATTTATAGGCCTTCTCTGCCCCTGAGCAATTAGTAAGAACCCACTGTGCCTTGGTAATAAATCTCACTTCCATCATGCTCTAACAGCATCCTCCATACTGGCCTCTTCTAACCATGATTGTGTGGAACAACAAATGACATCACGCTGCCTGCATGACAGAGAAGCCAATGGACTGTGGAATAGAAATCACTCTGCCTCCTGCAGTGCTACTGTCATAGTTAATTGTATCTGCATCTTTAAGGCATGGATACAGTTGGTTTCAAAGGATGAGGACCGGATTGATCCCACCCGCTAGTTGGCCCCACCAGGCTCAGTGGGTCCCAGCATCTGACACCAGGCTCAGTGGGTCCCAGCATCTGACACCAGGCTCAGTGGGTCCCAGCATCTGACACCAGGCTCAGTGGGTCCCAGCACCTGACACCAGGCTCAGTGGGTCCCAGCACCTGACACCAGCCCAGGAGATGGATATCAAGTCCATTTTCAGACTATCTTGAAATCTTCAAAAACAATAACCTTTAAAATGTCAGATATTTGAAAATTTACTTTCTGCAGCCAAACAGGACGGCAGATTAAATAGCCAACTTGGAATGAAGGAATCCGACAGTTTTTTTTAGCAGGCACAGCAGATGAAGATGAAGGGATAATTAGCTGTTAGACCAGACTGACTACAAGCCTGAGACGGTGAGATGCCAAGACTGCCCCCTCCTTCTCTGCCGTAGGATGTTTTGCTGGCAGATAGTTGCTGGAGGGCGATATGTATACACCATGCGGTATTCAACATCATCGTAAAACCGTTCAGCAATATTGTTTACAATAAAAACTTAGCCCACAAATGGCAATACATTATCGGAAATCTCCCACATACCAATTCCTTCCCTGTATGAAATAGTCAACCAGCAATCCTGGTTACAGATAAAACCAGGTTAAGAAATTAATTGATTGCTTGGTAAATGTGTAAACCTGTTGTCCTTAGCCTCCTGCTGAGCATGGATAGTTGGGCACCCAAGACTTGTAATCTGATCACCATAAAATTTAGTATAAACGGTGCTTGAGGCCCAGAGTAGTAAAGCTCCATTTACACGCAATGATTATCGCTCAAAATTTGCTGAAAAGCCATCGTTTGAGCGATAATTATTGTGTGTAAATGTTCCCATCTTTCACTCTTTGGCTGAACGATGATTTTTAGGTGAGCATAAAATCCATAATTCAGCCAGAGAGCTGATAGCAGGGACCACATGCTGTTTTCTCCATGGGAGTGCTGATTACATTGTATTCAGCTTGCAGCCCCTCAACAGAACAAAGGAACTATATACAGAAAACAGACCACCCGTTGTCCTCTGCAAACAAGCTAATTTACATGCCAATGAAGGTAATAAGCTGCTTATTAGCAGTTTATGCAAAATCATCGCTCAAGCTGTCATTCTCCCTATCTTTTGAACAAATTTTGAGCGATCATCTTTGATTTATTTTTATGGAATTCATCAAATTTACATGTTTTGAGGCAACCAGCCTCTTCATCAGACAGCTGGGAGTGTATATAAGCATTGCAGGAAAGATGCCGTGCTTTGCTGCCTGTAGAGTGAGCTTCAACCACTCAGTAGGCTGTCTTCTTCTCGTTCCTTTACCTTACAGGTAGCAGAACAATACAATAATCTTGCCATGCTTTGTATAGTCCTTGCTGTCTGATGAAGAGGCTTGTTACCTCGAAACGTGTTACTTTTCTAGATTCAATAAAAAGAAGCCTTGTTACTACTCTTGGCCTCAAGCACTATTGATACATATCCATGTTCTGCCAGATCCTAGCCATTTCACATATCATGACTCTATCTATAAAACGCTAATAGTACCGCAAGATGGACAGCATAGCTATGCTGCACTCTCACTATGCACCACTATTTCCTACACGTTCCATTTTACAATGTGCAGTGAACATGCACTTCTGAGCTCACCCTAAAGCTACATATAAACCATTAATACGCACTATTACATGTCTATGAGTTGCTTTCTCCTCATTTTTCACACTTACTCCGGATATTAGGCTATCATATGTCACTGTTGTGTAGACATGAACTTATGAGAGTACATCATATGAAGGAGGGCAATGACAATACACAGGACATCATCTAACATAAGGACAGCCTGACTACAAACCCCATAAGGCCTTAGTCAGACGGGCGTTTTTTCACGCGATTTGCGCATGCGCATGCGATCTGCGCATATATAGAACCATTGCTTCGCAATGGGATAGGTCACATGGCTGCTTTTTATGCGGATGTCCAAAAAATTATAGTACACGGGGAATCGCAGATCGCGCCTATCTGCGTTCTGCAATTCCTTGTGTTCTATACAGACGCTCAATGGAGTCGGCGGCAGCAGCGCCGACCCCATTGAGAACATATACTACAAAGATCGTTCTCCTCTGTAACAGCTGTGGCAGAGAAGAACGATGTTCGCCCATTGAATTCAATGGAGCCGGCAATACAGCCGACTCCACTGAATGCAATGGGCTGCCGGCGAGCGCTGGATGAATTTTCGGGAAGGGCTTAAAAATATAAACCCTTCCCTGATAACCATCAAGAAATGTGAAAAAATAAAAAATCTATATATACTCACCTTGTCCCTGCAGCCGGAGTTCAGCTGCGGCTGGCCAGCAGTTCTCCTGAACTGCTCTGTGTAGTATTTAGCAGGCGGGGATTTAAAATCCCTGCCTGCTGAATGGGCTGCCTCTGATTGGTCACAGTCCTCACCAATCAGAGGCAGCTCTCACTCACCCATTCATGAATTCATGAATGGGTGAGTGAGTGCTGCCTCTGATTGGCCCAGCGCAAGGACCAATCAGGGGCAGCTCTCAGCTATTGAATGACAGCTGAGAGCTGCCCCTGATTGGTCCCTGCGCTCAGCCAATCAGAGGCAGCACTCACTCACCCATTCATTCATTCATGAATTCATGAATGGGTGAGTGAGAGCTGCCTCTGATTGGTGAGGGCTGTGACCAATCAGAGGCAGCCCATTCAGCAGGTAGGGATTTTAAATCCCCGCCTGCTGAATACTACACAGAGCAGTTCAGGAGCCCTTTCCGAAAATTCATCCACCGCTCGCCGGCAGCCCATTGCTTTCAATGGAGCCGGCTGTATTGCGGCTCCATTGAATTTCAATGGGTTGGACAGCGCTCCTTTGATCGGGCCTGTTTCGCCGAAAACGCTGCTAGCTGCAGATTTTTCGGCGAATCGTCGGCCTGGTCACACGATTTGCGGATGCTCATCCGTCATGCGATTCGCAAATCACGGCAAAAAACGGTCGTCTGACCGAGGCCTAAGAGTCAAATGGGTTGTCCAGGGAGCTTAAATATTTATATAGCCCACAGTGCCAGAACCTTCACTCCTGGCCCAGATCTGACACTGGGTTAAGTGGTATGTCCTCTCTCCCTCTATGCCCGTATTGTCATCAAGGGGGCTGCCTGTATTGCTCATTTTAATAACTAGGCTAGTCCCCTTCTTGGTCTTTGCATTGGCCATAACAGAGAAGAGGGTTAGCTTAGTCATTAAGATAAGCCAAATAGCCAGTCCTCTTGAGGATGTCATAGGAACAAAGAGAGAGGCCATACTACATGACCCAATGCTGGAACCAGCCTGGAAGTGAAGGTTCCAAGACTGCCGATTCGTGTAAGTATTTAGGCTCGCTGGACAACCCCTTTAAAAGGCCATAGATGAAATGAGAATCATGTGACAGTAAATAATCTAGACCACTCTTAATTATTTAATTTCCAGACAAACTACCATTGAAGGGCCATTCCAATGAAAGTTTGTTTTCCCTCTTCCTGTAACTAGTTCTCTAGTATATATGTTGGATAGTATTACCCAGTTAAGTTCCATTCCATTTGAAAATTCCAGGAGTCCTTCTCTTCAGGTAGGTCATGTGATCTCATTGTGCCCACCTGAGAATTACTTGTCTTTCATCACCAGGAACTGCATGGCCTGTACCATACATTCTCTTTAAAGGGAGGACAGAAACTCCTATCAAAGCTACTGTTAGTGATTAGAGGCTCTTATCCCACGGTTATAATGAAGAAGATGATGATTTATCCTCCCTGACTGTATACTTATGATGTGTAGCCTATTTAGGAGAATATAAAGCATTATGATGATATATCCCCCAAGCAAGTAGAGATGTTACTACTTCTGGCGTTGCGCTGATGCATCATGGGTTACTATTACAGCATAGAGGAAGAGACAGCAAGGAAAAGTTTAAAAATCAGAAAGGCGCCTGATAAGTATAAGACAGGAGGCTGAACTGCATGGAAGTAATTGCAACAAACATAGGAGACATCCAGAATGTGACAGGCATTGGGGAGGGGGGGGGGAGGGTTGCAGGGATGGAGAAATGTGTTTTTGCTGAAATGGCCCTCTAATGGGGTTTTCCAGGACTACAAAATCCATCACCTCTTCAAGCAACAGGGCACCAACATCAGACAATTCTGGTCGCACCCACCAATCAGCTAGATGAAGGGGTTGAGGCACTGCAGTGAATGCAGTGTTCCCTTCGTTGATTACCACGCACAACATCATGTTTTTGGTAGTGGCTGTGTGTCTAGAATTGCAGCTCAATCCCATTGACTTGAATGGGATTGCGCAGCTGTGAGCTGCAATACAAAGCACAGCCACTGCCAAAGGTATGGTGCTATGCATGGTAATAAATCAAGGAGACATAGTGCTCGCTGGAGTGCCATCATTCTTTCAATTAGCTGATCTGCAAGGGTGCTGCGGGTCAGACCTCCAGCTATTTGTCGTAAGGATTTGCCACCAATTTTGTAATCCCAGATAACCTCTTTAAGTATGTTGTTCATGTTTTCACCTCGAAGACTATACCTGTATCATATGTTCTCCGTTCTTTACTTTCTTTTCAAAGTTGTGACATAGAAGACAATAAAAGAATAAAAAGAAACAAGTTACCAAAACTTAATCAATACTACATTTTTTTTATGTTGCTCCTTTATCCCTACTTACATTGCATGAAAACCTCAGTGATGTCTGAGGTCAGAGTCACATATTTCATATCCCTCTTCGATGTTTTTAACACATACCTTAGTTGAAAATATCTAAACATGTTATGTCACCGCAGGCTAAACTCTAGTTAAAGATGTTCATAGATTTAAGAGAACCATTTACAAATAGATTGTTCACCTACTCCTTCTAGGTCAGGCACTGATCGAGATGTTATCTTGAACAGGCGTCATCTGAGCTGTTTTTGACTATTATAATGGGACACCGTCTATGACACCTAACTGTAGGACCAACGTCCTGCTCTTTGTCTCACTGCTACTGGGTTCTGCAAGCTTAAAGGGGCAGGCACATGCCATATAGAAGCATCAAAATGCAAGGTCCCCTGCTTGGTACCCCTGCTATGACCCATAATGGAGAGTCATTCAGTAAGAGAGACTCCCATTTTGGCAGACCTTGTGGTGTCCTGGTATTACAGGATTTTCCCCCAGGGGTAGGGGCATCACCAGGTTCTAGGGAGGGCCTACCTGGAGGGACCAGTTGGAGGAGTCTTGGTTGGTTGAAGCTTTGGCAGTAGTCATAACCGTAATCTGAGTCAATCATGGAAACATATGGAAAAAACCCCGGGGTGCACGGTTGCCAAGGAAGTAGCCGACAATGTGGTAAATGATGAGTGTTGGCCAAGATTCTTGCAGGCAATGCCAACTTTAGTCAATGCCAACAACAACTCGAGGACAACATCTGAAGGTGGGCGACAGCCAGCACTCACACAGACAGTACCTTGTGACAAACTCTATAGCTATCTTCACCTCTAGATAATAACCAAGTTGTGACAATCTACGTGTGGGTTATTTTTCAAGGAAACTTTGGTAGCCCTCTCTCCTCTCTTGCTTATTCTGTCACCAACTGAACACACCTAGACAGGATCTGCTTTTTGTTCCTCGATGTCCGTCTACCTAACTCAAAATATTATGTCAACTACCCCCTGAGACTGCATCACAACCACCCAAAACATGACCATCATTCTTAAAGTAACACATAGTAACATTTTACTAATACTATTTTGGTACCCCTCTGCACCCACCTCCAATGCCAGGCACAGCCACTACCAAAAATATGACACTTTGCCTGGTTAACCATGAAGCAGATACAGTGCATGCTGAAGTGCCTTAGTTTCTTCAACGATCTGATCTGCGGGTGTTTCCTCCACCAATCTGACCTAAG
This sequence comes from Eleutherodactylus coqui, assembly GCF_035609145.1. NCBI lineage: Eukaryota > Metazoa > Chordata > Amphibia > Anura > Eleutherodactylidae > Eleutherodactylus > Eleutherodactylus coqui. Next base: position 270,882,456 of record NC_089840.1, on the reverse strand, counting down.
GATAGGCCACCATTTTTAAGTCCCCGATAACGTCTTTAAGTTTGTTTTTAATTTTTTTTTATTATGCAAAAAAAAAAAAGTTAAATACATTTATCATCAAAAACCAGAAGCGTCCAAGATGATTGGATTGTACCGTGTTCTCTCCATTCTTTATTTTTCAATCAAAGGAAAATAAATGAAAAGAGATGAGTTTCAGAAACTTTCTCCCTACTTTCTATATTTGACATTGCTCCTAAAGATGAGCGAGTATACTCGCTAAGGCACATTACTCGAGCGAGTAGTGCCTTAGCCGAGTATCTCCCCGCTCATCTCTAAAGATTCGGGGGGGGGGGGAAGCGGGGAGGAACGGAGGGGAGATCTCTCTCTCCCTCTCTCCCCCCCACTCCCCCCTGCTCCCCGCCGCAACTCACCTGTCACCGACGCCGGCCCCCAAATCTTTAGAGACGAGCGGGGAGATACTCGGCTAAGGCACTACTCGCTCATCTCTAATTGCTCCTTTACCTACTTTTATTGCATGAGAAACTCAACGATCTCTGAACTTTTGGTCATATATTTCATTTTGCACTCCAATCTTTTTGATGCACACCTTCGTTGAAAACATGTAAACATGTTATGTATCCGAGGGCTAAAAATTTTAAGGGGTATTCCAGGGCGTAAAAAAATGTTACATTCCTAAAATTGTGTAAAAGTTTTTGAAAAGACATACTCATCTGTGTGTCGTGGGAAGGGGGAGGGGAGGCGGGTGCGAGGGGACACCGTGAAGGAGTAGTAAGAGACCAGAACATGTTGCATACACAAGGGGGCACATCAAGGAGAGTTATAGAATCTATTTAATTTTACACGCCAATCTTCATGCACACCTTGGTTGAAGACATGTAAACATGTTATGTATCCGAGGGCTAAAAATTTAAAGGAGCATTTCGGGGCGTAAACAAATGTTACATTCCTAAACTTGTGTAAAATTTTTAAAAAAAGACATACTCTTCTGTTGGGGAGGGATGGTGTGTGTGTGTCGGGGAGGGGGGGGGGGGCGGGGGGATAAAGGGCACCGCGCAGGAGTAGTAAGAGACCAGAACATGTTGCATACACAAGGGGGCACTGATAAGTCCTCGGCTTTTCAATCTTCATTTGTTTTCACATCAAGGAGAGTCTTATCATTTCAAAACTTTATGAGCCAATTTTTCCATCTTCTTATATGCCATTCTTATGTTATGCAGGTCTGAAGACAATATGGCGGGATCGGCTATAGATTTTGCTGAAAAGGAGAGCAGAGCAGTTAGGAAGTTCTTGTTTCTGAAAGAGATGTCAGCCAAAAACATTGTTAGCATGATGCAAACATTAGGCGGCAGGCACCCTTCATACTCCATAGTGAAAAAATGGGGTTGCTAAATTTAAAACCAGCAACCAATGATAAAGACGGTTCCAGGAGACCTCCAATCATGATCATTCCAGAAACCATAGATGCCATCCATGGCATGATTCTGGAAGATCAACAAATTTTTGATAAGACGACAGCCGAGGCTCTGAACATTTCCAGGGAAAGAGCTGGGTCCATAATTCAAGATCATCTGTACATGAGGAAGGTGTCTGCAAGTGAATCTTGAAATGTTCATCCCCAGGCCAAGTTCAAGCCACAGTGGTGTCCAAAGAAGTTTGTAGTGCAGAAGTAGTCATCCAGGGTGATGGAGTCTACCTTCTGGGATAAAGATGGGATACTGCTTGTAGACTACCTTCAAAAATGATCTGTTATCATGGCCATGTATTACATAACACTTCTGAATAAATTAAAAGTGGCATTGTAGTAAAAAAAAACTTGGAAAGTTGAACTAAGGTATCGTGTCCCTGCCTGACAATGCCTCACCCCACACAGAGGCCATCACCTAGAGTAAACTGGCTGATCTGGGCTTCCTCCTTATACACTTGATCATGCACCCTCGGAAAATCATCTGTTTTCTAATTTGAAAAAATACCTCAAGGGAACCAAATTTGCCTCAATTTCTTACTCAAGTGCAGCAGCTGGCGCCTAGTTTGCCACCCAACCAAAGGTATGTTACCCTAATGGGTTGAAGAAGTTTCAACACCACGGTCAGAAATGCATTGATATCCGGAGGAAAATATGTAGAATAACTTTGAAATTTTATTCTGTTTTTTTTCTGCTTTTTTTTTGTGGTCAAAGCCAAGGCCTCCTTTGTAGAAATCTTTACTTGGCAGTTGAGCAGTGGTTCAGTCACTTTAAGTTGTATACGGGAATTAACAGTACAGGTATTTTTAGAAGTAAACTTGGCTCAACACTACAGGCACTTCAACAGGCTTTCAGGTGTCAACAGTATGAGCAATTCAAATGGCTTACAGGTTGCAGAATACAACACAGTTTCAAATGTAATCCAGAACACTCGACAACACAGACTCTGGAACCCTTACAACATTGTATCGACTTACCAGAATCAAGTACAGTCTCTAAACTGCTCAATAAACTCTTTGTGTTATCACAGTCTCGTTAGACTCTCTTATATCAACACGCTCTTCGGTACTTGCGACACACTCTCAGCTACACTGCCCATGATGGAGTGTGGCTTACAGTGCTTTGTGCGGACTGTTACTGAAGCACTATTGGCTGAATGTATTGTCAGAGTAGGTTAGGTCTGCTCTGGAAGTGTCTGCTGGGGCTATGGAGAGGAATGTCAGCCTGGAGGGGACCAGGGAATGGTGAGTGGTTCTGAGATCATATCCGAGTAGAGACCATAGCCAGGTCCTATTGAGGGTTGTAAAAAATTCCTGTCCAGTGCGGAAATGCTAATAGTTCTAGAAGAGGTCAGGTGACCTTGAGGCCTTTTTTTGTGGCCTGGTCAGTTCAGTCCTGCAGGGCAATGGACTGTGTAAAATAGGTGTTACACTGACAGGAGGAAACACTTTGTTTCTTTGATCAACATTTCCTTCTGAACATCAGTTAGGTGTCAACCACAAGGGCTTCACTTACAAGACTATGTAGTCTAATGATTGATGTAGAACTCACGTACGTGCCCAAGTTTATAAATGGATAGTCCATAGTAACAGTCATGTCACCCTTAAAGACTTCAGAAAATGCTGGTCAATTTAACAGGTATGGTTGGCCACCTGGCCACATGATTCTGCCGGTACATCGCATGGCCATTGGCTGCGTAGGGTGGGCATGGCTGGTCCAGTCAAAGAGTCAGACTGTGTTTTTCCAGGCTAAAACTTGAACTGATGATGGAGGAAAGGGTTTAATCTCATTTAATAGCAGGTTGGTTTATTAGGAGACATCACAAAAGTTGGCATAACTTACAGATATTGCTTGTAGTGCAGCACTTTTAGTCCACATCCAACTTTCCTTCACCATTGGCTATAATAGCACTCTCAGCCTGGACCTCAATTGTAACAGGCTGTGATCAGGACCACATTATCAGTAGCTCTGTCCTCCCTGCTCCCAATTGTCATTGTCACATTTAGCCACCTTCTCCTGTTTCTCCCCTCTTAGCTTTGTCACCCAATTGGCCATCTGCTCAGTCCATTAACGGACCTCTAATCAATGCATGGCTCTTTTACATTAGATTGCCCTGCTCCTGTCTAGTTGTAACAAGAACTGGGGCCTGGCGCGACTACAATGGGTGGAGAAAACACTCAAAACCAAGGGGTAAAACTTGACTTCTCCTTATTAAATCCTGAAGCAAAATGCCTTACCTTGAGACCGTGATGCAATATTCTAAAGAGCGTGCAACATTCAAATGAGCGCACGGCTGATTTCCGCGAAGTAGTCCTGAGTAGGAAAGCTCGCAATAACATCCTGTATTTTTGTTCGCCATAAAAAGGTATCATATCTACAAGATTACCGTATATACTCGAGTATTAGCCGACCCGAGTATAAGCCAAGGAACCTAATTTTACCACAAAAAACTGGAAAAATTATGTGTCTCAAGTATAAGGCTAAGGTGGGGAAATGCATGGTCTGTGCACCTTTGCTTTCAATGGGGCTGCGGCTGCTGCAGGTACTTCTGCAGCCCCATTGAAAGCAACCCTTGCAGTGATTTTCAGGGAAGGGCTTTAAATATAAGCCATTCCCTGAAAATCATCCCTAGCATGTGTAAAAAATAAAAAAATATATATACTCACCTTTCTGCTGCTCCCGGAGCTCAGGAGCGTCTAGCCACCTGGGTCCCGTTATTCTAATGAAGTTCTTTCAGCAGGCTGGGATTTTAAATCCCTGCCTGCTGAAAGGGCTGCATCTGTTTCGCTGAGCGTTCAGTCAATCACAGGCAGTGCTCAGCCATTTATTGAATGACAGCTGAGTGCTGCCTGTGATTGGTCGCAGTGCTAAGCCAATCACAGGCAGCACTCGGCCATTCATTGAATTCATTGAAAGAACTTCATTACAGTGACAAAACGCAAGCGGCTAGACGTGCCTGAGCTCCGGCAGCGGTGGAGAGGTGCATATATATTTTTTTCTACTTTTTACACATGCTAGGTAGGATTTTTCAGGGAAGGGCTTATATTTAAAGCCCTTCCCTGAAAATCACTGCAGGAGTGCCAGCAGTCCATCACTCTCATTGCGGACACCGGCAGCAGCCACGGCCCTATTGAAAGCAATAGGAGAAACTCGCAACTTGAGTATTAGCCGAGGGGGCTTTTTCAGCATAAAAAATGTGCTGAAAAAGTCAGCTTATACTCGAGTATATACAGTACTTGATTTCTCTTGCTGGAAACAATCGTATTTTGCAAAGTAACTATAACACTGAAACAGCTGCTGAATAAAGTTATTGCTCATCTTTTAGGTCTATGCTGCATCTTTTATCTGTTCCTGCACATTTGGGTTTCCCCAGACTCAATTTGGCGTAGTTGGCAGGACTCAAACCTGTGCGGCTATCTATTTATTCGTCTTGAGTGCCGTGATAATATTATAAAGTGGTAAAAACATGAAGTGTTCATCCTGTTTACACTAAATACAGCAACTCAAGTCTTCTTATCACATCACGCGACTTTGACACTTTTCTGCACTTGTTCTTAGCTCACTAATCCGGTTTTGGTTTGTCCATCTGATCCCACATTGACATTAGACGGAGCCCGGGGCAGAATATTTTCTGCTCATTTTTGCTGACATTTGACACAGTACATTTTACCTGTAATTGTGTTGTTCAGTAACTTGATTTTATCAATACGAGTCCGAAAGTTTGAAAGGCAAATAATTTTTTCATACTGAAGGGAATATGAGCCAGAATGAAGAGCTACGACTTCCATTCTGAAGGACTCAATACGTCCATGAATTACACAGATGGCCATTTATACTATATGCCAAGCCAACTGCTGAATTTGCTGGGAGTCGGACCAGCACAGTGACTCTGGAGGATGAGATAACGCTTAGAATTTTTGGTGTTGCATTTTTTTTCTTTCCACTTAATTTTTTTGGTACATACATTGCTTTTTTTAAAATTTGGTTTCCTTTCCAATACTGTAACTCTGAACTTATATAGAACATGAGTAGAGATGAGCGAGTATACTCGCTAAGGCACATTACTCGAGCGAGTAGTGCCTTAGCCGAGTATCTCCCCGCTTGTCTCTAAAGATTCGGGTGCCAGCGCCGGTGACAGGTGAGTTGCTGCTGGGAGCAGGGGGCGAGAGAGGGAGAGAGAGATCTCCCCTCCGTTCCTCCCCGCTCTCCCCCGCCGCCCCCGCCCCCCGAATCTTTAGAGACGAGCGGGGAGATACATGGCTAAGGCACTACTCGCTCGAGTAATGTGCCTTAGCGAGTATACTCGCTCATGTCTAAACATGAGTAGTCGATAATAACGCCCGGTCAATAACAAGGATCTACACTATATGCCAGCATATCTGGTGAACCAGAGCTCAGCTTAGACCTGAACAAAAACAGGACAGTTCTCAGTTTCTTGGAATCAGAATATAGCAGGTCTGGAATCAACTGGTAAATATCAGTAGCAATGTCCGTCCCAACTAGACATGAGTAAACAGCACCGGCACCTACTTCCTGTCCTGTGCTTATCAGACTGCCCATACACATTAGACTAAAGTTGATGGAAATGGACGGTTTCAACTAAATCATTTGTCAGGTAAAATGTAGAACCAAGTGACGGTTTTAGCTAAGTGATGAGGCAGTCATCATCTGGAAATCAGTTGGCTGATAACATGCATACAATATCAGAACCAAGCTCAGCATAAATACAGCACCAGAACCAATCACAATGAATAGATGCAGCATCAGATCCAAGCTCATAACATACAGTTCCAGAACCAAGCTCAGTGTATAAATACCGCACCAGAACCAAGCTCATAACACAGAGCATGAACCAATTTCCATGCATAAATACCATAGCGGAGCCAATCTCATAACATAAAGTAGCAGAACTTAGCAATTGTGTTGCAGGGGTGCCAAGGGACTGATAACGGCACTTTGGAACATCAGACGGGAGGAGACAGAGCCAAGCTCATAGCCTAAAACCATAAGCAAAATCAGCACATAAATACAACACCAGAACCAAGCTCATACTATAGAGCACAAACCAACCTCAGTACATGAATACAACAGCAGAACCAAGCTTATAAAATAAATACAGTAGCAGAGCTCAGCAGTTGTGTTGCCAGGGTGCCAATGGGCTGACAGTAGCATCTTGGGACATCAGAGGGGAAGAGACAGAGCCAAGCTCACAGCCTAAATTCAGCACCAGAAGCAAGGTCAGTACATAAATACAGCACCAGAATCAAGCTCATACTATATAGCACGAACCAACCTTAGTACATAAATACAACAACAGAACCAAGCTCATAACATAAATACAGTAGCAGAGCTAAGCAGTTGTGTTGCCAGGGTGCCAATAGGCTGAGAGTAGCATCTTGGGACATCAAAGGGGAGGAGACAGAGTCAGGAAAAAGCTAATTTATCTTTCCCCACAAGATGCAGCTGCATGGAGGATGGAAATCATCTTACTGGGTGATCCTAAGGCAGGAATGGCCCCTAGCCTTCATCTGCATAATCCCCTCTCTACAAACTGGTGGGCTGCGCCCTGTGCAACCGAAAGCTCCCATGCATCAAATATAAACCAACAGAAAAGTAGCATTTATTTCCGATAAAAGTAGAAATCTTTCTTATGGCGTCTGTAAAAACATATAAATATCGCAAACAACTTAAAACGGTTGCAGGGACAAATGGAAACAATTTCATGCGGGAATCTCAGCAATGAAGACGTGTCCTTATTTAGGACATACGAATTAAAGGCCCACGTCCTCATTGCTGAGATTCCCCAATGCTATTTTTAAGAGGACCCATAAATAGAAGCATTGACGTTACAAATACCGTATTTTTCCGACGCTCAGTCCTGGTGAGTGATGCAGGTTGGTTGCATGTGACGGCGGGGACAGATGGAGGCAGCACACATTTTTTTATGAAAAATAGCTTTTACTGAACAAAATGTAATTTGCATAATTCCGCTCCATAAGAAGGCAGTTATACCTGAATATTACGTAATAACTTGGCGTAACAGCATTACAAATATATTTATCTACATCGGTATGACGAGGCATTTAGAACTTCTAATATCCGCAGAGGCGTAACTGTAAGCTCCCGGGCCCCAATGCAAAACCTGTAACAGGGCCCCCAACTATAATGCTTTATTCATAGTACTGGGCTCCCTGTATGGAGAAGAGAGGCCTTATGGGCCCCCTAAGGCTCCTGGGCCTGGGTGCAACTGCATCCCTTATAGTTACGCTTAGTATATGTTCGGAGCTCGGCGGCATGGCATGAACCTTGACCAATAGTACTTACTCTTAGGCCTCATGTCCACGGGGAAAATCAGATCCGCTGCAGATTCTCCATGGAGAATCTGCAGCGGGTCCCTCCTGCCCCGCGGACATGAGCGCTGAAAAGGAGAATAAATAAGAATTAACTCACCTCCCATCCGCTCCGTTTCTTCTCTTCGCGGCGGCGTCATCTTCTCTCGTCGCGGCCGGATCTTCATTCTTCGGCCCGGCGGATGTGCATGATGACGTCGGTGACGTGCCCCGCGCATGCGACGGGCCGAAGCAAAATGATCCGGCCGCGACTGAGAGAAGATGGCGCGGCGCCGAAGAGAAGAACCGGAGCGTGTAAGTAAAATATGATTTTTGTGTCCCGCGGATCCGGACGGCTTCCATAGGCTTCAATAGAAGCCCGCGGGAGCCGTCCCCGCGGGAGACCCGCACGAAAATGGAGCATGGTCCAGATTTTTCCATGCTCCATTTTTTTTTAAATCACTTTTATTGACCATCCGCGGGTATTTATCTACCCGCGGGTGGTCAATGCATCCCTATGGGATGCGGATCCGCGGGCAGGAGAAGAGTTAAAATCCGCTGCGGATTTTAATTCTTATTTTGCCCGTGGACATGAGCCCTTAGGCTGGGTTTACACAGGTCGGATTTGCAGCGGAATTTCCGTACGGAATTTCGCTAAGGCAAGTCCGCCTATGGCCGCTAATCCCAGCATTAGCCAGCCATGTGGACGAGATTTGTCAAAAATCTCGTCCACACAGGGCAGCCAATCCGTTGTGGAAAAGCCGAGCGGATCCGGCGCTGCGGTGCGGAATTGACAGTCACAGCATGCCAATTCTTTTTTTCCCCGCTGCCGTCTCACTACTTTCTATAGGGAGAGAAAGCCGCAGTGGAATGCCGACGGCCGAACTGCTCCAAAACCCGCGGCGAAATGCCACGTGTTTTGAAGTTGTGGCTTTCCCGCAGAATTCTCACAGGTTTTCAGTGCGGCCAAACTGTGAGAATTCCACCCGGAATTCGCCCCGTGTGAACCCAGCCTAACTCAACTTGACACATAACGCCACTACAATGAAGTGCCTTCTGGCCCATCACACATAGTTGCACCTTCCTATTTGGCATCACTTCCACATGCCGTAAGCATTGTATCACAACTCTTGTCATCACTATGAAACATTTTTCTTACACCATCACAACTTAGTCACTTGACCACGTTCAGCATCATCCAGCGTCTCACACCAGAACATACATCACCCATAGAAAAATGCAAACCAAAGACCAAAATGGTACCAATAAAAAGTACTGTATAAAGCTTCATTCAGTTACAGGGGCACAGCTTCTAAAATGTTTACCCCAGCCTTAGAGATGTAATGCTTCTAGAGGGGAATACTCATACCTTCCAAGTGTTACACAATGAGAAGAGGGACAATTCTTGTGGCTGTGTGCGTCACAGCAAATGTTTTCCCCTTTTTGTCCCCCCACAGTAATAGTACCCATTAGTGATATCCTGACACTAATAGTGTTGTCACTCAGTAATAATTCCCTTACATGCCCCACCTCAGTAATAATGCTCCCTGTACGCCCCTACTCAGTAATAATTACCCCACATGTCCCACCTCAGTAATAATGCCCCCACATATCACACCTTAGTAATAATGCTCCCTGTATGCCCCCACTCAGTAATAATGCCCCCACATTGCCCATCTCAGTAATAATGCCCCCACATATCATACCTCAGTAATAATGCCCCCACATTGCCCACCTCAGTAATAATGTTCCCTGTATGCCCCGCTCAGTAATAATTCCCCACATGCCCCACCTAAGTATTAATGTACCCACATGCCCCACCTTAGTAATAATTCTCCCTATACGCCCGCTCTCAGTAATAATGCTCCCTGTATGGCACCCACTCAGTAATAATGTTCCCTGTACGCCCCGCCCAGTAATAATTCCCCCGCATGCCCCACCTCAGTAATAATGCCCCCACATGCCCAACCTTAGTAATAATGCTCCTTGTACAACCCCCGCACTCAGTAATAATGCTCCCTGTATGCCCCCCACTCAACAATAATGCTCCCTGTATGCCCCTGCTCAGTAATAATTCCCCCACATGCCCCACCTCAGTAATAATTCCTCTACATGCCCAACCTCAAAAGAATGACCCTACATGCCCCCCACTCATTCATAATGCTCCCTGTACGCCCCCACTCTGTAATAATTCCCCCTTATTCCCCACCTCAGTAATAATGTTCCCTGTATGCCACGCTCAGTAATATTTCCCCCACATGCCCTACCTTAGAAATATTGCTCCCTGTACGCCCCCCACTCAGTAATAATACTCCCTGTATGCCCCCGCTCAGTAATAATTCCTCCACATGCCTCACCTCAGTAATAATGGCCCTCACATGCCCTACCTCAGTAATAATTCCTCCACATGCCCTACCTCATTAATAATGCTCCCTGTATGCCCCCGCTCAATAATAATTCCTCCACATGCCTCACCTCAGTAATAATGACCCTACATGCCCCACCTCAGTAATAATGGCCCCACATGCCCCACCTCAGTAATAATGGCCCTCACATGCCCTACCTCAGTAATAATTCCTCCACATGCCCTACCTCAGTAATAATGCTCCCTGTATGCCCCCGCTCAATAATAATGCCCCCTTTTTATGCAATAAAATAAAAAAACAGCCTATTTCTTATACTGCCGCCAAAGCTTTAGTGCTGACTCACTTCCAAGTAGCACAATCATGTCAAGCGATCATTGCAGCCAGTCCTTGACCTTGGTGTTAATACTGCTGAGGCCAGTGATTGGCTGCAGCAATCATGTGCTAGATAGCAAGTGATTACATTACCCAGAAGTAAGCAGGGAGTGGGAACCGCGGGGGTGGAGCATAAGAGGTGAGTATAGGCTGACGTTTATGTTACTCCATTCACTGCATGTCGGCTCCTGCCTCCTGGGACAGTGTAACAGCCAACAAAGGATAGGACTGTCCCGCTGAGCCTGAGACAGTTGGGAGATGTGATGTAGCAGCTGAAGGTTTTTCAGTAAAAAAAGAAAACCTTCCATTGACAGGATGAAATATATAGCGGTACAGTGTGAGCTGACAGTAGCGCCCGCAGCGTATTATGGGCTGTCGCTTATGAAGACAGAAACATGGTAAAACAAGAACCTAAGTGAAAAAAAAAAAAAAAGAACCTAAGTGACTCTTGCCCTGAGCATCTGCTGAGATTAGTGGCGCGCCGACTCCAGAGATATTTCATATACAGCTGTTTTTTCTGGAACATAGCGTTCATATTCTCATCATGTTATTTTTCCATTCTAGAAGTAAAGTAAGCAGATTTTTCCTCCAATTCACATTTTGCTGATTTGCTGTCAGTCCACTGTAGATTAGCTATTTGCTGGGCTGCAGTACTCATGCACTGAGCTTATTTCTATAGGCAGCAGATAGCGCCATTCCCACTGCAGTGGCCAGGCTTGGTATTGCAGGCAAAAGTCCCAATTGAAGTGAATATAATCCCAAGCCTGGACACTGCAGTGGGATGGGGAGCTGTCTGGAGAAACCTTTCAATGCTAATTTTACACGTGCAAGTGCGATATCCTGGTCCGATATCGCGCTCGCCAACATGTGATTTCCCCACAGATGCAAGGAATTTTATCTCAAGACGTCCCTTCGGGGAAGTAGCGATCCTCTGCCGCGGCTGTCAGGATCGCAGAGTGTCTCGCATTGTTCTAGATCAGAAACCTTGCATCGCACCGCGTACACTTTGTACACGGTGCAATGCTGCCACCAGCCCCATTGAAAAAATGGGTGACACGATGCGAGGGCACGGCCAAAAGATAGGATGTGCCATGATTTGTTTGCGGGAATAAAATCGCTCATGTGTATGACCCCATTCAAAAGAATGGGGTTCATATTCATGAGAGATGTGTAACGCATCCTAATATATGGAAATGTTATCAGCAGGTGGCGCTCCAGAGGGAAGATGTATGGTGTTTGAGAAAGAAGGTTGTAAGGATAAAACTCACCCAACGTTACCGGGTCAACCCCTGGCAGGGGGTGCTGATACATCACAATCCAGGAGAGCTTGTAAAGCTAGTGTCTGATAGGACAGTAGCGAATAAGCCAATCAGATGCTGTATCCCTTCGGGAGAGTATCATGGTAGAGCCAGTAGGCACAGGCACCCTGGAAAATGAAAGTAGACCATAGAGAACAAAAAATACCATTTAAAGATATGCTTTACAGCAGCCTCATGGGCCATTCACGCAATGGACAGGAAGGGACCCATTGACTTCTATGGGAGAGTGTTATGGGCATGCTCTGTATCCTGTGCAGGGAGAGGGTGGAGGTGAGTTTTGACCATCACCTATTGACTTTTATGGAAGAGCTGTGAACATCACCTATTGAGAATGGTGGATCCTGTGTTGCCTCTATGTAGGTGTTACCTTACATTGTAATCCTGCCTGTGAGGATAATCAGATGACTGGTTAGAAGTGATCTCTACAGAACAGAAAGTGTCAGATCATTATTTGGTTTAGTGGTCAGGGGGAGAACTGCAGGATTTTAGGATAAGTTTTTAAATATAAATTGTGAGATTGAAAAACTAAAATTCTAAAATTCTTTCAAAAACTTTAAAAAAAAAATTTGTTCAAGATGGCATCCTTCACATGGGACGGTATTGTCTGCAGGGCGCAGGCCAGATGCGAATTTTGTCCAGTAGTGTGGCATTCGTTGCATTTTAGAATGCAGAATGCTTCTGCGGGACGACTTGCGGGATTTCTTGCGTTGTTTTCGGCAGACTCTAATTGCACAATTCCATCTGCTGTATGTTAGATATCCGCAACAACAATTCCACAAGACGTCCGGAATTCTCCAGAAGAAGCTTTTCAGCTCCGGAATTTATTCTCGTGGTTTTGAAGTAAAGATTGTAGCAGGTGCGGAATTCAAGCCCCATAGGGATAACATAATGACACCGAAATGTTCGCTCGGACTAATTCCGTGCCGTGTGAAAGATCCCTGTGACAAGCTGACTTATGCAAGATGTCATTTTCTGATGGCGCTCGCTCTTCTAGTTCAGCCGCTGTCAGACAAGCGTATTTTCATCCTGAGGCTCCATTCACACAAGTGCTTTTACGCAGCAATTTTGCCGCTATAAATCGCTGGCTGAACATGGCGGCCATCTGATGTCTTGGGTTCCAATGTATTTGTTCAGATGGGCGATTTGCTGGTGTGTAAAATCGCCCGGACGGAAACGATAACCCACACAGTGTGCATTGCGGCCGGCTGTTTTTATGCCATTTGTGTAATGATAGATCTGGACTAGAGATGAGCGAACGTACTCGGTAAGGGCGATTTCGCAATCGGGCACCGCGATTTTCGAGTACTTCACTACTCGGGTGCGCTGTGGGTGAGCGGGGGGTTGCAGCGTACGGAATTTCGCTAAGGCAAGTCCGCCTATGGCCGCTAATCCCAGCATTAGCCAGCCATGTGGACGAGATTTGTCAAAAATCTCGTCCACACAGGGCAGCCAATCCGTTGTGGAAAAGCCGAGCGGATCCGGCGCTGCGGTGCGGAATTGACAGTCACAGCATGCCAATTCTTTTTTTCCCCGCTGCCGTCTCACTACTTTCTATAGGGAGAGAAAGCCGCAGTGGAATGCCGACGGCCGAACTGCTCCAAAACCCGCGGCGAAATGCCACGTGTTTTGAAGCTGTGGCTTTCCCGCAGAATTCTCACAGGTTTTCAGTGCGGCCAAACTGTGAGAATTCCACCCGGAATTCGCCCCGTGTGAACCCAGCCTAACTCAACTTGACACATAACGCCACTACAATGAAGTGCCTTCTGGCCCATCACACATAGTTGCACCTTCCTATTTGGCATCACTTCCACATGCCGTAAGCATTGTATCACAACTCTTGTCATCACTATGAAACATTTTTCTTACACCATCACAACTTAGTCACTTGACCACGTTCAGCATCATCCAGCGTCTCACACCAGAACATACATCACCCATAGAAAAATGCAAACCAAAGACCAAAATGGTACCAATAAAAAGTACTGTATAAAGCTTCATTCAGTTACAGGGGCACAGCTTCTAAAATGTTTACCCCAGCCTTAGAGATGTAATGCTTCTAGAGGGGAATACTCATACCTTCCAAGTGTTACACAATGAGAAGAGGGACAATTCTTGTGGCTGTGTGCGTCACAGCAAATGTTTTCCCCTTTTTGTCCCCCCACAGTAATAGTACCCATTAGTGATATCCTGACACTAATAGTGTTGTCACTCAGTAATAATTCCCTTACATGCCCCACCTCAGTAATAATGCTCCCTGTACGCCCCTACTCAGTAATAATTACCCCACATGTCCCACCTCAGTAATAATGCCCCCACATATCACACCTTAGTAATAATGCTCCCTGTATGCCCCCACTCAGTAATAATGCCCCCACATTGCCCATCTCAGTAATAATGCCCCCACATATCATACCTCAGTAATAATGCCCCCACATTGCCCACCTCAGTAATAATGTTCCCTGTATGCCCCGCTCAGTAATAATTCCCCACATGCCCCACCTAAGTATTAATGTACCCACATGCCCCACCTTAGTAATAATTCTCCCTATACGCCCGCTCTCAGTAATAATGCTCCCTGTATGGCACCCACTCAGTAATAATGTTCCCTGTACGCCCCGCCCAGTAATAATTCCCCCGCATGCCCCACCTCAGTAATAATGCCCCCACATGCCCAACCTTAGTAATAATGCTCCTTGTACAACCCCCGCACTCAGTAATAATGCTCCCTGTATGCCCCCCACTCAACAATAATGCTCCCTGTATGCCCCTGCTCAGTAATAATTCCCCCACATGCCCCACCTCAGTAATAATTCCTCTACATGCCCAACCTCAAAAGAATGACCCTACATGCCCCCCACTCATTCATAATGCTCCCTGTACGCCCCCACTCTGTAATAATTCCCCCTTATTCCCCACCTCAGTAATAATGTTCCCTGTATGCCACGCTCAGTAATATTTCCCCCACATGCCCTACCTTAGAAATATTGCTCCCTGTACGCCCCCCACTCAGTAATAATACTCCCTGTATGCCCCCGCTCAGTAATAATTCCTCCACATGCCTCACCTCAGTAATAATGGCCCTCACATGCCCTACCTCAGTAATAATTCCTCCACATGCCCTACCTCATTAATAATGCTCCCTGTATGCCCCCGCTCAATAATAATTCCTCCACATGCCTCACCTCAGTAATAATGACCCTACATGCCCCACCTCAGTAATAATGGCCCCACATGCCCCACCTCAGTAATAATGGCCCTCACATGCCCTACCTCAGTAATAATTCCTCCACATGCCCTACCTCAGTAATAATGCTCCCTGTATGCCCCCGCTCAATAATAATGCCCCCTTTTTATGCAATAAAATAAAAAAACAGCCTATTTCTTATACTGCCGCCAAAGCTTTAGTGCTGACTCACTTCCAAGTAGCACAATCATGTCAAGCGATCATTGCAGCCAGTCCTTGACCTTGGTGTTAATACTGCTGAGGCCAGTGATTGGCTGCAGCAATCATGTGCTAGATAGCAAGTGATTACATTACCCAGAAGTAAGCAGGGAGTGGGAACCGCGGGGGTGGAGCATAAGAGGTGAGTATAGGCTGACGTTTATGTTACTCCATTCACTGCATGTCGGCTCCTGCCTCCTGGGACAGTGTAACAGCCAACAAAGGATAGGACTGTCCCGCTGAGCCTGAGACAGTTGGGAGATGTGATGTAGCAGCTGAAGGTTTTTCAGTAAAAAAAGAAAACCTTCCATTGACAGGATGAAATATATAGCGGTACAGTGTGAGCTGACAGTAGCGCCCGCAGCGTATTATGGGCTGTCGCTTATGAAGACAGAAACATGGTAAAACAAGAACCTAAGTGAAAAAAAAAAAAAAAGAACCTAAGTGACTCTTGCCCTGAGCATCTGCTGAGATTAGTGGCGCGCCGACTCCAGAGATATTTCATATACAGCTGTTTTTTCTGGAACATAGCGTTCATATTCTCATCATGTTATTTTTCCATTCTAGAAGTAAAGTAAGCAGATTTTTCCTCCAATTCACATTTTGCTGATTTGCTGTCAGTCCACTGTAGATTAGCTATTTGCTGGGCTGCAGTACTCATGCACTGAGCTTATTTCTATAGGCAGCAGATAGCGCCATTCCCACTGCAGTGGCCAGGCTTGGTATTGCAGGCAAAAGTCCCAATTGAAGTGAATATAATCCCAAGCCTGGACACTGCAGTGGGATGGGGAGCTGTCTGGAGAAACCTTTCTTATATGGAAATGTTATCAGCAGGTGGCGCTCCAGAGGGAAGATGTATGGTGTTTGAGAAAGAAGGTTGTAAGGATAAAACTCACCCAACGTTACCGGGTCAACCCCTGGCAGGGGGTGCTGATACATCACAATCCAGGAGATGAGCGAACGTACTCGGTAAGGGCGATTTCGCAATCGGGCACCGCGATTTTCGAGTACTTCACTACTCGGGTGCGCTGTGGGTGAGCGGGGGGTTGCAGCGGGGAGTGGGGGGGAGAGGGAGAGAGGGAGGGCTCCCCCCTGTTCCCCGCTGCTACCCCCCACTCCCCTCTGCAACCCCCCGCCCCACAGCCCACCCGAGTACTTTTCACCCGGGTAGTGAAGTACTCGAAAATCGCGGTGCTCGATTGCGAAATCGCCCTTACCGAGTACGTTCGCTCATCTCTAATCTGGACCTATTTTTTGCCAGAATACACTGACCAGTCCCATAGACTCCTATGGCAGCCTATGAGAGCTGCCGGAAAAGGAAGGTGGGAGGGAGTTTAGCCGCTCTTTAGCTCTGCTAAGCTCCTGCCCCGTCCTCTTGCCAGCAAGGGGTGGAGGGGGGCCAAAGTTTAACACACTAGCTCCGTCCCTGAGGGCCCATTTACGTAGGTGTATCTTCTATCCGCATTGCATACATATGCGTTTTACGGATGTAACGCAGACAGCATATAACACCATTGATCTGCATTGAAGTATTCAGATGAGCTTTTTTTTATACGTATTAAAAAAACTGTAGTCTGTCATGTTTTTATCCATATTTACGTCCATAATCACCCGCTAAGGTCAATGGGGTGACGTAAAAATGCAGCAAGCACGCAGATCCCGGGGGATTCACTGTGGTTTTCACGCATGTTGCTAGAAGACAATGGGGAAAAAGTGACATCAATTCGGCCTTCTTATTTTTTTTTGGAGGGGGGGGGGGGGGCATAAAAAACATTATGAATTTGGATGTAAAAAAACAACGTACACACATTAAAAACTATAATATAAAAAATAGATGTGGTGTCAACAGTGCGATTTTCATGGACCAAACTTGCATATGCCCCTTTGAATGACCCCCTATGTGTGTGCTGTGAAGGGTTAATGCGGAGGCTCTTATGGCTGATGGTATCTCAGGTGGTAATGATTGAGGGGAAGCCCTCTGCTCACGTTTAACCCTCGCTCAGCTAGTCATGTGTAAAGTATTTATGCTCCACAACCAGCCCAGCGAGTTTCACTGTTCAATTGGTAGTGCTTGAAGGAAAAACAGCGTCCGACCGAAAGCTGAAACCCGGACCGCGAGCAGGCAGCCGCCACAGGAGGGCGATTCCCAGAGCACGAGGTCCAGGAGAAATCCGAGTGTAGGAATATTGTCACACCTGCAGAGATGCTGTACATTTGCTGGGCCAGGTGAGTCACCTGCTTCTGTCTGGGGGGGACACATCTGGTTCCCTACCAAAATCTGCAGGTCTAACTGCAGATTTTGATGCAGAAGTGCAGGCAGGTTTGAAACCATATTCAGATCTGCATCAAAATCCACGAGCAGCCTGCAGATTTTAGTGCAGAAGTGACTGTGTGTGTATATATAATCTCCGGGGTCCCCAGCCTGCAGCTTTTCACCTGCTGAAAAACTCCAGCTTGCATTATGTGAGAAGTTGTCAGCTCAGATCCCCTGAAGAGCAGCTGCTTAGGGGCTCATTCAGATGAGTGGATCCAATTTTGGTCCGTGAAAAACTAACAGTCCATGTGTGTCTATTTTGCATCCCTATATGTTTCATTTGATCATCTGCGTGTCATCACTTTTTTTGCGCAAAAAAAAAAAAAGGAGTCTTTTCTCTAGTATTGATTAGATGTGAGCTGTGAAAAACAGAGCGCACACACGTATCTCTGTGCATTCCGATCTTTTACTTATTTTTTTGTGCACCCATTGACTTCAATACTTAACCCTTTCCAATCCAATTTGTATCCTGGTTTTCCTAGGGGGCTTACTCTTTTTCTGCTATTATACAATTGCGCTATCTGCTGGCTAAAGCCAGTACTGCATGAGGTGACGCGTTGGATAGGCTCCAACGGCAGAGAGGCTGGCAATATACAGTAAGAGAACCCCGACGGACGTCTTCCAACATCGGAGCTGTACAGCCTTAAATCATAATGTCTTTAGACGTCAGACAGCGGATTGGAAAGGGTTAAATGTTCGAGATATCTCATGTCTGTACAGCCCCATTGACTGAAATGGTCAGTGAGCTGTTAGTGTGCAGTCAATTGCAAACACGAACGGCACACGGACGTGATAATCCCTCATGTAAATGACCCTTTATACATTTGCAAGTGTATCTTCCACGTTTCTCAGACTCGTCCGTGTAAATGCACGCTCATAGGTGAGTATCATCCATTTTTCATGTGTGTCAAGAAATAGGAAATTGGCCAAAATGATTAAAATTTCCATTGAAGTCAAAAGGTGCATGGGGTGGGGGGGGAAGTACGCCTGTACGAGTGCATGACATTTTTTTTTTAAATGCACCCGTTGACTTGAATGGGCAAATCTGAGACTGGAATCACACCACAATAGGACATGCTGTGGCTTTTTTACACAGACCCATTGGTCCGTTAAGGGGGGGGGGGGGGATTGAACATGTGAGAACACATACTGGGACTTCTTTTTTTTTTTTTTTTTTTTTAACCTGTCTAAAAGAAAAACTTTGTTGCCCACAGCAACTTTCATTTTACCAGATCAGGTTTACAAATAAAGCCTAAGCTCTG